>NC_141615.1:14697129-15000879 GCF_047967505.1 Dipteris shenzhenensis
CTTTTGTTGGCTTATATGAAAGGGACTTTAGCCATTCCTGGATTTGCTTAGTTATTCCAGCATATCTACATTAGTTTTCTTGCACATTTAAAGATTGTTCTTTAAAATGTGTGTAATTAATTGCTTGGTTTACAGGTCCTTTTCTATGACTTGGATGGTGATGGGGAACCAATGAATTTCCGGGAAGTATTTCTGCGTAGCCATGCAATTGAGAATATTGTAACATCAATGGTATCCCCCTAGGGTTTGATTTGGATAGCAATTTCAGATGTTTTGTAGTGGAGAGCAAGTTCAGGGTTTGATTGTTTCCTGTTTTGGATAGCAAATTCAGGTGTTTTGTAGTGGAGAGCAAGTTCATTATCTTTACCTTCTTACACAGTAACCCACCAGTTCAGCAGTAACTATCCAGCGTTAACTATAGTTTTTGAAAGCTTTGGTTGTACAAGTAGAGCGAGCACAATTTAATACATCATAACTAGCATGCCCTACATAGTCTTAATGTTTGTGGTTATTGTCTGTTGATTTAGATTCATGATGCCCCGGTTGATGAGGAGATCAACCTATTGCTGGAAATTTTTGGGTGAGTTTATGCATGCTATTTTTCATGTCACAAACGAGTTGCTATTCATTTTCTATTTTAAATATGTTTTTTGCTTCTGCAGGACTGGTAGACCTCTAACTTGGTTACATTGTGTTTTGGACTCTAAATAGCTTAAACAACTTCAAGTTCTTCTTGACCAGAAGTAAAGAGTGACAGAAGTTCATCCATCCATGGAAATAGAGCCACATGGCGGATGGCAAAACATATTTTGATTTTGGATATGAGTTTGTGTCATAGTAGTAGTCCCTGATGCTGTGAGGGGGATGGTAATGGCGGGCATGTCCCTCTGCATCATCATGCTCGTGATATGTCTGACCAATTCTATTGGCCATAGAGGATAAACACTGGCAACTCTTGAATGACTGCTCCAATCAGAACCTGTAATCAGCCAGTTTAGTTAGCCTACTAATTTATTGGCCGAATGGTTTGACTGGCCGAACGTCACCTGACTGGTTGTTTGACTGTTAACAAAGCACAGAACAACCGACCTATCAGTGATGGATTAGTTCCTATAAGTATGTTCATCCAACTGTACACTGTAACGATGGATTTAGTTCCTAGAGGCAGTATTTATACATCCAATTGTAGACATTAGCAGATGAGTCTAGCAGCCTCAATGCAGCCTTGGGAAATGCATCACAGTGCATGTTTTTAGTATGATCTTGATCTGCAAGTCATAGTTCTAGAGTCAAGAGGCCCACAGTTAGACTATAATTTCCAGCTCTAGAAGCTAACAAGCAGCTGGTCTGTTGGATTATTTCTAAGAACCACTTTTTTACAGATGTGAGTGACATTTGTGTTAGAAAACAGAGGGTAGTGGAGGTTTCTTGCTATGGCAACGCTCCTTGCAGCATCGGAAGATAGATAAACAAGAAAGTGCCCAGGAGTGTCAATTTCAAAGCTCACTTTCTTCCGTGATGTGCATACACTATGTAGATGTGCAGATAGTAAATGAACAATGCACAAGAGTGATGATAACAGTTTTGAGTGTACAAGGGTCCACATCTAGTCATCACTCTGCTGATAGAGGGTGTAACACTTGAAACAACTTTTGTATCAAATATATATTGCTGCCTCTACCTACCTTGTCAGAGGCGTGCTTATGGGGAAGCTCAATTTTCAGTGAAATTACTCAATAAACTTAGAACTTCAAATAGCCATTATTTTGAGATGAAGACCCACACAGATATCATTCAAATTTCACACAAAGGATCAGGAAGAGAAGGAAAAAAGGGTTTGGCACCTGATGGGGTGTGAATGAGGTACACCCCCTACTTGGGCTAATCCCAAGTATATTTCTTTATTACAATGATGCTTAGCTTCAATTACAATAGTAATGCAAACCTTGGGACAGAATGTGGGGTAACCTAGAAATCCTAGGACATGAATAAGTAATCCAAAACATGTGTAATGATCTCCCCAATGAATGAAAAATGGGAGAACTCAATACATAAAGCTGTAGAAAACTGTAGAAAAGTAACCACTGGCAGCCCCTGATAAAAACCAAGTGAAGAGAGACCCAAAGCTCACCAATCTCAATAAAAGATCTCTGAAATTATTGAATTGGCACCAACCTATCTCTCAAACTTTAAAACACAGTTCAAATCAGAAATAATTAGTATTTTTGACCCTAACATGTTTAGAATCTTTAGAATATTAGGATACATGTTAGGAATAAATAAAGTCAGTTTTACAAAGTCCTATGGGTGAAAACGTGTCACATGCACCGGTGCACTTGGGTGCAAAGTGACACACTGGCTACATCGACAAGTGCGTAATAGTTCCCTAGTAGGAGTTTTGTCGTATGCTGTGACCCCTTTGTGAGCCCTTGTCCAGGGACAGTCAGGCACAAGCTATGTAAGTTAGTCTCTCAGCCTTAGGTCAAGTGAGAAGATCAGTCCTTGTTCACTAGTACCCACTGGAGAACCGTAGGGTAGTGTTTCCATCTTAGGTTTAGGGATTGGTTTAGGTCCAGCCTAGGATAGGAGCGCTTCTGGGCCCCCTCAGGGCTGGAACAAGTGAAGAGAATGGCAGGGGAAGGGCTGCCTTTATAGGCTACCTTGCACCCCTCCCTAGGCTGGCATTTATGGGGCCTAGGGCTGCCTATAATGGCTGCCTTTATGGGGCCAAGGGACCAGCCAACCAGCCCCAAAAGCCCTATAAATAGGGGGCTTCCAGGCCCTTCTTCCTCATTCAGTTCTCCCAGCACGTCAGCCTCCTACAGCCCCTCCTCAGCCCCCTCTGAACAACTTGACACTCACCCCTAGTGGCCCTCTGACCAGCCTCAGCCTTTGGCATCAGTTCAGCTCTCTGGGAAGGTGTTCACACAGCGCATCAGACGGGGAGTCGGGACAGCGAATGGAGTAAGGTTTGGGGCTGTTTCAGCAGCTCTTTTCAGTTATCTTTTACAGCTTTACACAGCTCACTCTCAGCTCTATATTTCAGTCATCTCTCAGTTCTCTTATAGGATCTATCACTCCTAGCTTTCACTCTCTCGCTCACGCAGTAACCATGCATTCTGGTGGACAGCACAAGCCTCTCCCTTGCCTTGCAGATGCGTCCTACATCGTTAGTGTGGACATCATTAAGGTCTTGGTATTGGTCGGCGTTGCCTCTTAGGTCTTTGGGTCTGCTCTACGTGTGCACAGTGAGCTCTTCAGAAGTGTGTTTCCTTGCTCTCTCGAAGAGTGTTTTTTGTATTTCTGAGTTCTCCAAGTATAAAGCAAATTCTCCCTTGATTGGGGGAGGGGGCCCTCAGTGGATACAGGGACCCAATCGGTTGTCGACTCTACTCTCTCTCTACCCTCATCTCCTTTCTCTCTCTATGGTGTACAACGCTAATTCCTCGCTAAAGGTTTAAAGGTCTTGTTGTGAATTGCACGATCAGATTACCGTTGCATGTTACAAAACAATAATTGAAAATCACTTTTAAATGGGATTACATGCTAAAAATGGAATCTGAAGATCATTGTTTTCATCCCAGACGTGACCAAAGTTCTTAGAATTCAAGGCGGTGATGTTAGAAATAAAAGAATTTGCTTTTAGAAGTGATAAAAATTGAAAAACAAAGTCTGCAACACATTGAATCACAATTTCGGTAGAGGTTGTGGGAAGTGGCAAACAGCAAGCTGAAGCAGAATTCCAGCAAATTGTCAGTTACACTGTAAAAGAAGATCATGCAGCAGTAGAAGAGTGAAGCGGAGTTGCGAGAGGGCAAATGGATAGCAGCAAGGAGAGGGTGCAAATTAGACTGCTTAGAACTGATCCCAAACTTCTTATAGACCTTAGGTGAAAGCAGAAAGCTAAGAAAGGACAAAAAGCATGCTCAAAAGGATGTAAAAGGCTAAATGCGCACAGTTAATATAGGCCTAGAATAAATGCACATCCGAGGTTTGCTAGGCTCATAGCTTGATCGAGACAACTCAGAAATTATCCAAATTGAATCCATTCTCTAGACCACGACGTGCTCTATCTAATGTGCATGTGAGTGATCAAGGTGCTAAACCTAACACTTAGACATTAGGGGTTATGAAGCTCACATCCACCTCATGGTGATCTCTCATCAAGCTAAGCATCATTGCCCAACACACCAAGGTTGGCGAATGGCCTATCAGGGCTTTGCTCCAACGTTGAGCCATGCATACACTTACTAAACATGTATGTGACGGCTGCTTGTCGCATCGATTCTCATTTCAAAAGACGCAAGCTTTCCTTTCTCATCAGCCTCCCATGCTTGTATTTTTCACATAGTTCTTTTGAGCTATTTCGATGCCTTCTCATGTTTCAAACACTTTCTTGCCATGGCTGAGAATGAGAGTGGAAACAAGCTCTTGACCCTCCTCATTGATAAGGGGGGTGAGTATATGTCCCTTGAATTCTTTGATGTTTTATCAGCTCGGGGCATAATACATCAGTGCACATGCCATATACTCCGCAACAGAATGAAGTTGTGGAGCTAAACAAAGAGGGCATTGATGGAAATGGCCAGATGCGTGCTTAAAGGGAAGTCTTTGCCCAACAAGTTTTGGTTGGATGCAATTATGTGTGCCAACTATGTGCTCAATAGAGCACCCGCATGCGCATTGAAGACCATCACTCCTAATGATGCATGGACACGTGGGAAGCCTCTGATTTCACACATGCAGGTGTTTGGGTCCTTGGCATATGCACATGTTCCCTGTTGAGGCATAAGCTGAAAGATAATGCAGTCAAATGCATTTTCATTGGTTTCGGCTCAGAGTGCAAACCCTAAACCTTTTGGACTACCTTGAATGAAGAGATTTTGGACTACCTTTTGATTAGCCTTCTCCTTAGCGCTAGCCTTCGTCATGGCTGAGTCTGCCCTTCACTTCCGGAGTGCCGACAGAAACTCAGTGCGAAGACTTTGTATAAATGGATGCTCAAGTGTGTGTGGGTGTGTGGATTTGTATGTGTGAGAGCATATGCTTATACTATGGTCTACAGTGCTGATGACGTCCGTGGGGATGTCATAGTGGCTAGTCCCTGCTATGCGTGATGGAGTTTATGATTTTCAACCTTATGAGTGACTATCATGAGATTGAAATTGCACTGTTTTGTGATGAGTTTGGGCATGTTCTCGGACTCATCTAGGTATATGCTTTTGCTGTATTAGCGGACATGCAAATTTCACCTTGTGAAGTTTTCATCCATGTTGCGGCTTGTTGGTTTTGCGATAATTCTTTCTATCTTAAGTGGTGCGTTGCCCTATCAGCTAGATTTAGATGCTCGTCTGGGAGAGACTAAAATTAAATCGTTTAGTCTTCACAAGCAGTTGTAGCTTGAATGAAAAGATTTTGGACTACCTTTTGATTAGCCTTCTCCTTTGGTGCTAGCCTTCGTTTTTAAGACTTTGTATAAATGATGCTCAAGTATGTGTGGGTGTGCAGATTTGTATGTGTGAGAGCATATGCTTATACTATGGTCTACACCCACTGTTGTGCGCTAATGACGTCAGTGGGGATGTCATAGTAGCTAGTGCCTGCTATGCATGATGGAGTTAATGGTTTTCAACTTGATGAGTGACTATCATGAGATTGAAAATGCACTATGTTGTGTTTTTAGAGGATGAGTTTGGGCATGTTCCTGGACTCATCTAGGTGTATGCTTTTGCCGTATTGGCAGACATGCATTTTCACCTTGTTGTGGCCTACTAGTTTTGCGACAATTGTTTCTATCTTAAGTGGTGCGTTGCCCTATCAGCTAGATTTAGATGCTCGTCTGGTAGAGACTAAAATGAAATCGTTTGGTCTTCACAAGCAGTTGTAGCTTGAATGAAGAGATTTTGGACTAGCTTTTGATTAGCCTTCTCCTTTAGTGCTAGCCTTCATCATGGCTGAGATTTCCCTTCACCTCCGGAGTGTGGACAGAAACTCAATATGAAGACTTTGTATAAATGGATGCTCAAGTATGTGTGGGTGTGTGGATTTTTATGTGTTAGGGCATATGCTTATACTATGGTCTACACCCATTGTTGGGCGTTGATGATGTCAATGGGGATGTCATAGTAGCTAGTTCCTGCTATGCGTGATGGAGTTTATGGTTTTCAACCTTATGAGTGACTATCGTGAGATTGAAACTGCACCATGTTGTGTTTTTAGAGGATGAGTTTGGGCATGTTCCTGGACTGATCTAGGTTCATGCTTCTACCGTATTAGCGGACATGCAAATTTCACCTTGTGAAGTTTTCGTCCATGTTGCGGCCTGCTGGTTTTGCGATAATTCTTACAATCTTAATTGGTGCGTTGCCCTATCAGCTAGATTTAGATGCTCGTTTGGGAGAGACTTAAATGAAATGGTTTAGTCTCCACAAGCAGTTGTAGCTTGAATGAAGAGATTTTGGACTAGCTTTTGATTAGCCTTCTCCTTTAGTGCTAGCCTTCGTCATGGCTGAGTTTGCCCTTCACCTCTGGAGTGTTGACAAAACTCAGTACGAAGACTTTGTATAAATGAATGATCAAGTATGTGTGGGTGTGTGGATTTGTATGTGTGAGAGCATATGTTTATACTATGGTCTACACCCACTGTTGGGCGCTGATGACGTTAGTGGGGATGTCATAGTAGCTAGTTCCTGCTATGCGTGATGGAGTTTATGGTTTTCAACCTTATGAATGACTATCATGAGATTGAAACTCCACTATGTTGTGTTTTTAGAGGATGAGTTTGGGCATGTGCTTGGACTCATCTAGGTGTACGGCTCAGAGTGCAAGGATACATGTTGTATCAGCCTAGCACTGGCAAGGTTATTGTTAGTAGAGACACGTTGGGAATGCAGCTTTAAGTCGGCTCGACTGTAAAAACAGTCATCAGTAGATGCCCTTGATGTTTTGATTTTTTTGCTGGGTACAAGTCCCAATGCTTTGAGCAGTTCACAGCCTCCTCAAGATGCCAATGTTCAGCCTGGTTTGCAGCCACTTGATGATCATGTTATTGAGCAAGCAGTTGCAGAGGAGAGGGCTGTCATTAGACAGCAGGAAAAAATTCCAAGAGCACAACGGGGCTGCTCCCTAGGAACAAATCTACGTAGTGCCGGAGGGTCCTCTACCTCCTTCTGGAGATCAAAGGCCTCTGCGAGGAGGTCACACTTGAGGGTATGTATCTGTCTGTGTTGCTTCACCTCTCGATTTCACATGTGATGCGGCTCCTCTGTAAGGAGCTACTATAAGAGATCGAGGAAAGCCAGGGGCTGCTGTGGTGGATATGTGTATTATTAGAGTATGGCATCTCATAGTGAGAGAGGGATTCTATGTGGGTGTGCCCGTCCGGGAGAGGCTATGTTAATTTGCTTAGATAGGCTAGGATAGGTAGGGTTTAGGGTTGGGTTCCCAAACTGGGCCCCAACCTGATCGAGTCAAATGACTTGTATGGTCGGGTCAACCTGACCCTAGCGTTAGGTCATCCGATTGGCCTGGTCGGATCAAACCGATGTGGCTGGTCAGTTCATTGGCCAGCCCACCAGGCTGGATGGGGGCCTATAAAAGCCCCCCTCCACTCTCCACTGAGTGGCTCACACCTGGGCATTCCATGGAACATTCTCTCATTCCGTTTGTTAGCCGCTTGGTTGTGGATGTACTTGGATAATACAATTGCTATTGCCTATTTTCTGTGTCTATCTTCTCTCTCTCTCTCTCTCTGTGCGCTTCCGTACGTGCACCACTCTCACATGGTTTCAAAGCCTTGCACACCTGAACTCATGGGGAGAAAGATAGATCTGCAATGTGGTATCAATGTGACGGTCCTTTGTATGTTGTCATGGAACCAAGTTCACTGGGCATTTGAGAATAGATAGGAGTGTCTTGATAGACAGAGCCTTTGGCGGATAGGTGATGCGGAGGAATGAAACTTGTGATAGAGCGCTGACGTCAGTCAACCTGCATGGTCGACTGTCTCTCCTCTTAGTAGCTCTCGGTTGGACAAGTGTCATTGTCACCCCTATCTTTTGTGTCCCTGGTCAGGCGAACAGGAATGGAAGATCCCCAATCCTCATATGTGCGTTAACACACTGGCGGGTTTCTCGTGTCTCGCTACGGATTTCGGCTGCGCTGTCTCCCTTGAGACTGCTGGTCTGTGCTATCCGGGTGATCACCCTTTGGAGTGGAGTTTGGTTGAGCCTCCCGATAATATGGAGCATTGGTTTCTGATAAAATTGCTCTTTGAATTCTCGTGTTTTTTATTGCTTTTACCAGCTTAATATTTTCCTGTATTTGGTAGCTACTAGTTGTGGTTCATATTTCTGGTGAGGGTGGAGTTTATTCCCTGATTGATTTTTCCCTGGGACGTCACATTTGAATTACAGATTATGTCTGGCAGGAGGCAAAGAATTGCATATTGCTATGATCAGTAGCATCCAAGACTTAGCAAAGGCATTTTCAATATTTCCGGAGGAAATTAAGGTGCATTTCTGTTTGTCCATTTTATCGTCCTATTTGAATTTATTTGTCAGCAGTACATTGCGTCCATCATTTGGTGCTTTAGAGCTTCCATTTATCTAAAGCACATTTTCCAGAGTAGGAGGGATGACTTACTTCAATATGCCAGGGAGGCTGTACATGGATTGAAATTGAATGCAGAACTGGAAAGGTACATCTAGGATTGTCAAGCAAGTGATCGTGACAATATTTTTGCTCCTCTACAAATTTAATGCAAACAGTTTAACTGACTTGTATAAAAGATACTGGTCTCTTTTGCATTTTTGGGGGTCAGAAGTTGACTCGTAACATTACCAATTTTATGTCTTTTTGGTTGCCTTTTACCTTCTGTGTCCAACTTTTATGCACATCGTCTACGATATTAGAAGCTGTCCGTGTCCATAAATCCTGATGATCTGGACGTGAAGACCTTTCTGTATATGAGAACTAATGAGCTGGGCTGGTTAACAGGGTAGAAGCGGAAATTATCATCTTGATGCAACTTATTGCAGAAAAGCAAGATGCTGCATCCTTGAAGGAAGACACGAGCACTCAGCAGTTCCCAGCGGTTGCTGTACAAACTGCCTCAGGGGAAGTTTCTCCCTCGCTGACAGAGGTTGGGTTGGCTCCTTTTCTTTCTTTGAGAGGTTAGTTTTATTTTGCTAGTAAATTGCAGTCCTATTGAATGTGAGTGGTATTTTTTCTAAAATATCAGGGAGCGAGCAAGACAAAGGAGCTCATTCAATTGGATGTCAAATTACGAGATCTTTTGCAAAGGAAAAGACATCTATTTGCTTCAGGGGATACCCAAGCAACTAGGACTGAGAAGGTTGTATATGAAAACTCTGCTTATCTTCTTGAGGAGTTAGTACTTTCAATCCTAAGATCAACAGTTTTGGTTGTGTGAATAGTAAGTATTTGTTTGCAGATTTGCATATTCGATCTGTGTATGACTATCCATGAAGAACCACTTATCAACCATTTCTATATACATCTGCTTGCTTTTACCATGTTTTTGTATTATTCGGAAGGTGATATTTTTGACCTTGCATGCATTGGATCATATCCGATGTTTTGCTTTTACCATGTTTTTGTGTTATTCAGAATCTGATATTTTTGGCCTTGCATGCATTCCACCATATCTGACATTTCGCATTCATTAAAAGATACTGATCCTTAACACATGCCCTTTGCAAGGATTTCTGAACACTATGAAGAGTTTCCAATATATGTACATTGAGTGGGACTTAAATGGTCTTATTGGGAAATTCAGGGCAGGAAACTCATGTTGGGGCCCATGTTTGGATAATGTGATGGCCAAGCAAATTATAGCTGCTTGTCTTCAATAAAGCAATATTTCTTAGTGAGGAAGTGCTTGGATTCACCAAAGGACCATTGCTTTATCGTTGCAATTATTTGAAGTAGCCTGCGATACGAAAAAATGCTTAGCCATCGAAAAATTATTTTGCAAGCTATATTCCATGCAATAAATGGTGGTTTCAACAAATCTTTAAAGATGCTTGCAATTGCAATTGGTTGATGATTTGTGCTTACTGAGAACTACCGCACAGGAGTAGACTAGAATAAGCTCAATGTTTCAGTTGAAGGGATCTGGCTATAGGTCACCAACTATGCAGAATGATTTTCATCTGCAGGACTGCAAATATATCAGCTGCTGATGCAAAAATTGTATGGAGAGAATGTAACAATTGTATGATTTTGATCTTTCCCAAAATCAGCTGGGCATGAATATCAACTCTATAAAGCAAATTGGCCGAAAGCCTTGTCCATGAATGTTTGGTCCTTTTTTTGCACGCGCGTTTGCATATGTACGTGTACATATACATATATGCATACACATAAAAAATGTGTGTGTGTGTATGTTTGTGTCTATATCTATGTGTGCGTAGTGCATGCATACGCATGCATGTGCGCTCGCGTATGCGCGTGCACACACGGGTATGTGTGTGTGTGTGTACATGTACATATGTTCGTGTATACATGCATATATATACTTATATATATACATTTATGTATGTATGTATGTATGTATGTATGTATTTATGTATGTCTGTGTGTTTGTATGTATGTGTGTACACACATGCACGCATGAACGCATATATACGTATATCACATATATGTATACATGCATGTATACGTATGTCTGTATGTGTGCGCACGTGCGCAGCTGTCCCATTTGTACAGAATGTACATGTCTCTGAATGAAATATCTATTTTACAAGAAAAATGGGGTGTGTGTGCAGCTTTGGTCTTGCAAACTTCCTCTTTGCCAATAAGTTTTTCTATGGCGGATGATGCTTGGGGTTATTCCAATTGGCCAACTCCTAGCGCATAGACATATTGCTACTGCTGATTGTCACAGATTTCTCTCCGAAGGAATGCTTGCTCCACCTTTTCTGGCATTGCCCTATGACTAGTGACTTTCTACTTCTTCTATGGCACCATATCCGAGCTTGGTTTTCTATTGCTTTCTTTGGCAAGCTCTTTTGGCTTGTCGAGATTTACCCACGGAGGCATGAGTTTGATCTCTTTTTCACTTGGGTTCTATACCGAAGACTTTTGACTCTTTGGAAAGACAGATATCATAGAGTCTTTGGAGATTCTACTTTGTCCAAGTTTTACTACTTTCGGATGTCACTCAGGCAATCTTTCTATGGTTGTCTATGTGTTCGTTAGATAGATTACTTTGTTTACTTGTCTTACACAGAAAACCTTTGACACTGCTCCTTATGATATAACCTAGATCTCACCCACCCTTACTACATTGCGCATGGATGAAACCATCGCTGGTGTTGGGCAATTTAGAAAATGAACGAGAAAACACAAGCATTTACTTGACCCATACTGGATGCTATAGCAGATCCTTCTCTCTTTTTTCCTAGCCACCCTTCTTTTCTTTGCCACCCACCCTCCCTTTTCTTCTTTCCACGCCTATTCCCATGCTTTTGAAAGATATTGTGGCATCAGGAGGGAGCTTGCAAACACAGGGACTCCCTCCGAGAATGGAGTGGTGGCAAGGAAGAATCAGAGCGTAGTGGAGATGGCACGGACCATGCTGCTGCATGGAGATCTTCCCCCTTCTCTTTTCGGAGAGGTAGTGGTGACGGAAATCCACATCCTTAATTGCTCTCCAATGATTTCTGTCCCGGAGGTAGCCCCTTTCCAGGAATATTTTGTTAAGAAGATAGATGTGTCTTCCGCGTGTTTGGCTGCGATGCCTATGTTCATGTTCCAAAGAAGCAGTGGGGGAAGATGGACTTCAAAAAGCTGGTCTTTGTGGGATACAAGTCCCTATCAACAGGTTACAGGTTACAGGTTACACGACCCCGTCAGGAGAGAGATTTGGTCAATAGGGATGTGATCTTCGAGGAAGGTTTCAGTTTCCACAGGTGAGGAGCCTCAGATTTGTGGAGAGCCTAGTGATTATGAGGACCGAGGTGTATTTCCTGCCCCTAAGCTCGAGTAGAGTAGATGAAGGCTCATGGTTCTTGTCGTGTTCTTAATTGGTTGATAGAGACACTTCGAGATTCTAAAGGTCCTGTGTTTCCTCCGGACTGGCTCACAGAGGAGGGACCACGCATATCGCATCGAGGTAAGGACAAAGGCTCGGAGGAGGTGCCCTTGTAGGTAAATTATGCATTAATGTCTCGGATTCCCCGAGACAAGAAGTCTTACTCGGTCAAAGAAGCTCTCTCTCAGAAGACTTGGAGGAGAGCCATGAAGGTGGAGGTTGCGGCCATTGAGAAGAACATGACCTAGGAGCTGGGCCCTTGTGATGGGCAAGGATAGGTGTCAAGTGGGTCTATAAGACCAAGTACACATTGGATGGAGCTATGGACAAACACAAAGCTAGAGTTGTGGCTAAAAGTATGCAAAAATCGACTATAAGGATACCTTTGCCCCAACGGCGAGGATGGCTACAATCAGGACAGTTCTAACGTAGCCTGTCATCAACAATGGCCAATATATGTCAAGTCAGCCTTTCAGAATGGTGAACTGCACGAGAAAGTGTATGTGGAGCAGCCTCTAGGGTTTTAGGTTCCTAGGCATTGTATGGCCTGAAGCAGGCACCTTGGGCTTGGAATCAGAAAATTGATGCTTTCTTTTTTCAGAAGTGGTGTAGAGATCTGTGGCTGATCTGAACTTGTATATCTTCCGGGAGGAAGATTTGGTTGCCGTCAGCATCTTGTATGTCGATAATCTCATTTTGACAGGCAGCCATGTGGTAGCATATTGCCATGACAAAGGCTTCATTGTCTCAGGATTTTGAGATCGCAGATCTGGGTCTTCTCCATTTCTTTTTGGGGTTAGAGATAGGGAAGACATAGAGGGGTTTTTTGTGTCCCTACAATAGTCTTTTTGGGTTTAGAGATAGGTAAGACAGAGAGGGGTTTTTTGGAGCTGTTGGCTGCTTTCAACATGTAAAACTGTAAACCTATCTCGTCTCCCATGGACCTGACACTAAGCTGTCAGAGACTGATCCCAGGTGGATGCAGCATTGTATCGGAAGCTCGTTGGCTTCTTACTCAATACCAGGGTGGACCTAATCTTTCTAGTGCCACTGTTAAGCTTCTTCATGCAGACACCTCTGAAGACACACTGGGATGCAAATATGTGGATCCATCTTGTATCTACAGGCTACAAAGGATCGGGGACTGTTTTATGCTGCAGGGACGGGAGTGAAGCCCAAATCTAGCTTCAAGGTTGGAGTGATTCAGATTGCAGAGGAGATCCGAACACCAGGAGGTTGACAACTGGTTATTGTTTTACCCTTGGTTTAGCAGCCATTACGTAGCAGCCATTGAGGCCGACTATTGGGCTGTGTGTGCAGTAATGTGAGAGGTGGTTTGGCTTCACAGGCTACTTGGAGAAGTTGGGTTCCAATAGAGAGATCCAACCATCATCAAGTACGACAACACAACGTACCTGTTTATTGAAACAACCCCCATGCCGGGGTTCTAGGATCTCCTCTTATCTCCGTGCATACCTGCAAGCATAGTCCAACATCAGTATACAAACTGTACAAACATAGGGACACATGGTGTCAGCTAGTGTGCCACCACCCAATTGTAGATCTCTCAGGATAACCCCCAAGCTAGAGGTCAGGCAACCTTCGACCATAGTCCATCCTGGTAAGGCCACATGTCCTATACCATGCAGTCCCATCTGCTCACAGATGGCGTTAGGGAGACACAAGGCTTGGTATTCTCGAGAGGCGCCACAATGAGTACCAAGGGTACCACGTGTCCTGATTGTCCCATGGTCAGGACACATGACCATAGGCTAACTTGATTTCCATAACACTAGCCACGTTATGTCCATGTGTGCACAACCCCCCCCCCCCCCCCCCCTCCTCCCCCCTTTTTCCCCCCTTGTTCAAAGGAATGAGACCTAAATTTTGGGAATTGGCATCGAAGAGAATCAACACTTTCCCAAGTGCTATTCTCATCTGAACGACCTTTCCACCCAACTTTTACAATCTTGTTCCTAAGCGGTCATTCCCTATAATCCAAAAGTCATTCTGGTTCATTACTTAGTTATGTGGGTTATCATGATATGTTAGTCATCTTGTTCATAATTTGTCTTGCATATGTTGTTTGCTTTTGTCACATATGTTTATGTGTTATATGGGTTGGCATGTGTTGATTTTAGTCTATATGTTTGTTTTCTTTGTTGTGTATGTGTCTATGAATTGGAGCGGTAAGCCATACATGCCAAACAGATTCTCAACAAACAAATGAGCAAGCTGGGTGGCTGGAATAGTCTCTCTTGTAGGTATGAATCTAGCCAATTTGGTGAGTTTGTCAACGATTGCCCAAATTGCATCATGCCCACGATAGATTCATGCTAAGCCTACCACAAAATCCATGGAAAATTTGTTCTTAGGTGTTTCCAAAGCATACACCAATCCGCCTCTTCTCAACTGCTCAGCTTTGTTGGCTCGGCATCATTGACAGTTTGGAACATATAGTTCGACATCAACCTTAAGGTTAGGCCAAAAGAAAGTTCTTTTGATTAGATCCATGTTCTTTGTACCCAAGGATGCCAGGTTTTGAGATTGTCATGACATTCAAACAAGATACGAAGCCTTGCATTTGTCACTCAGTCCTTTTGGAAAAGTAGACCATTCCAAATGGAGTACTCTCGTAGTTTATTATCAAGAGGGACATTCCCAGCTTGTTTTTAATCCCATATACTTTGGAAGAATTCATCTTTAGGGTAAGGGCCTGTGAGAGAGTCATATAGGTATGCATGGATCTGCATGAAGAAAAGTTGATTCGCAATACTAATTTTACTCAAGGCATCAGCTACCTTATTGATAGAACCCTTTCAATAATGGATCTCGAAGTCAAATTCTTGCATACTTTGACCAAGGGGCTGTTGTACCTTTAATGGCAGAGGAGTTGTAGGAATACTTAGAGAAGAGTTATCCACCTAGACCACAAAAGTAGAGCCATACACATAATGTCTCCACATTTTCAACGCGTGAAGACCAGAGGAGTTGCAGAAATACTTTAGAGAAGAGTTATCCATGTAGACCACAAAAGTAGAGCCATACAAATAATGTCTCCACATTTTCAATGCGTGAATAGCAACATATAGATCATTTTCGTGCGTCGGCCACTTCTATTGTGGCTCGGCTAGCTTTTTACTCGCAAAAGCTACGGGTCTATCAGCGTGGAACAAAGTTGCTCATGGTTTACTTGGAAAGACTATCTATAATATAGGAGTTGTAGTGCCAGCATCTCTTTGTTGCTTAAAACATGTGTCAAGCTCCTTTGTCCACACAACGGGTCTATAGTTATTGTATTTACCCTTTTTCTCCCTTTAGACAAGTCTGACAGGGTAATGCTATCGTAGCATAATTCCAGATGGAGTCTAGAAGAAATTCACAAATCCCAGAAAGGATTTGACCTCGGTAATCATTTGCAAAATGGGCCACTTAGTAATCATTCACAAAATGGGCCACTAACATACCTTCGTGGCTTTCTCATAGTCAATACAGCCACCATTTATCGAAATGACATGTCCAAGGTATGCGAGTTCCTATTTCGAGAACTCACATTTACTTCCTTAGAGCTTTTTTTTTCTAAGTATGGATGTAGATGGTGTTGAGTAAAGAAGAAAGACTCGGGTATGTGTCTATGCGTAGACTGCAAGGGTCTTGATTGCTTGACGATTAAGAAACAAATACTATTTAACTGATTGACTTGAGAAAGAGCTATCACCAGGTACAGATTTTGAGATAGATGTCGTTAACACTGCATTTTGCAGGCAATTTGGTCATTATGAGTTCTTGACGTTACCATTTGCACTCATTAATACACCAGCAACCTTTCGGCAGATGATGAACGATATATTTCGTCCTTATCTGAAAAAGTTTATAGTGGTCTTTTTTTATGACATCTTGATTTATAGCAAGACTCTTTGAGCATGGTGGCACTGGTGCACCATAAGGTGACTTGCTAGGTCCAGTCGGAGGTATTCTTGAAGTTGCACAATTTCATCATCCTGAGTTGAACTTGTCCTGTACGGTTGCTTGAACATAGGCGCGTGCAACCAGGCACAAGGGTGATCCGATGGTCAAGATTCCTCATAGGAGGTAGACCCATGGGAAGTTCCTTTGGAAACACGTGGGTGAATCCTCACCCCAAAAGCTCCGACTAATCACATTGGCTACTGAAACGAACCTAATTTCTATCTCTCTCCTTGGCTTCACCAATCACGGGCGATGGCATCACGTATGTCCACCCAGCCAAAAACTTCGTGGATCGCATGTTTTATCTTATACGTAATTTTTGTCTCTCATGCGTATCCACAAAACCCACAACTCCCTAGATGGTTCCCTCTGCCACATGTCATCATTTTAGCCCTTTTTTCTTGGTACACCATTTACTCCTCTCTTGGGGCACAATTAAACCATTTGCCCCTTGGCATTATTACACATTTAGGTGCACCTAGGCCTTAGCACTCAGAACCACCTAGTCAATGCCATTACACCCTCACCTAGGAGCTTGGCAGTTACTTCTCTTGACCATTTTATTTACGCACATTAAATATTACAGAAGTCGGTCATCTAAGAGAAAATGCCCACCGATCTTTGCGAGGTCATGCTATCTCGGCTAGAGCATAACATTCCTTCCCTCTTCAAGCATCAGCGTCCTCGATGATGAAATCTGGGAACACTCTCCGTAACTGGTATACGGATTCCCAGGTAGCTTCCGATAGAGGTAGACCATGCCATGCAACCAACACCGTGGGGATCTTTCGATTGCGCACTTGCATTGTTCCTCGGTTCAGGATTCTTGTGGTTTGCGTCTTGCATTATCCTCTATCTCCTGAAACAAAACAACACCTTCGATTAGTGAGTCACCAGTATGCAAAAATTTCTTTAAACGAGAAACATGAAACACTGGGTGCACCTTACACCCCGGTGGTAATTCTAATTTATAGGCTACCTTGCCTATTCTTTTTAGAATTAACCACGGCCCACAGTATCGAGGTGATAACTTAGCACACTCTCCTGAAGTCAATGACTTCGAGTGCGAAGGAACTCTGAGAAAAACTTTTTCTCCTTCCTTAAATACTATTATAGACCTGTTTTCATCCGCATACACCTTGGCTCTATCCATAGCCTGGCGGATATTAGCTCTCGCAAGTGCTAGCATCTCCCGCATCTGAACTACAAAGTTCGCGGCACTAGGCACTCTCTGAGGTACTATAGTTGGATTTGCTGGTCTATAACCATAGTTCAGCTCAAACGGACTGAACCCTGTAGAGGAATGTTTTCTATCATTGTAGGCAAACTCCAACAATGGCAACCACTTGTCCCATGTATGTTGCCTCAATGACACATATGCTCTCAGCATATCCTCTAAAGTCTGGTTGACTCTCTCCGTCTGACCATCCGTCTCAGGATGATCCCCACTACTCATTTCCAACTCAGTCCTTAGTGTCTCAAAAACCGCGGTCCAAAAATGACCGGTAAATCTGACATCTCTGTCTGACACTATGGATCTAGGCAATCCATGCAGACGAAATATATGTCTAATAAACAAATCCGCCACTTGCGGGGCACTAACAGACTCTCTAGTCGGAATGAAGTGAGCCATCTTGGTTAGGCGATCAACCACCACAAGGATAGAATCATATCCTCCTTGTGTCGCAGGCAGCCCTACAATGAAGTCCATGGAAATACTCTCCCGCTTACTTAGTGGTACTTCCAGGGGCTGTAAAGGTCCGGGTGGCTTCACCCGCTCGGCCTTGCTTACCTGACACGAGAAACACCATGTCACATATTCATGAATATGCTTTTTCATCTTTGGCCAAAAGAAATCTCGCTTCACGAGATCATATGTCTTCTCGACTCCTGGATGTCCCGCACACGGGCTATCATGGCACTGTCGAATGACTCTCTGCCTGAGATCATTCTGACTAGGTACTACTACCTTGCCATTTCTTTTCAGTATACCATCCCTTATGGTATATCTTGCATAAGTTTGGCCTTTTCTGGATGCCAGGTCATCCTTTTCATTTTCCCCGGGTCTTAACTCATGAGCTTTAGGCCATAAGCTCTGGACAAACTCGTCCATCTTTTGAGTTTCTCTGATCTCGGTCATTAGAGCACTCTCTAATACCGTGAAACTCAGGTTGTGCATAATGCGAGACAACGCATCAGCAACCTTATTATCTTTTCCTCTTCGGTACCGAATCGTTAAATTAAACTCTTGCATGAGCTCTGCCCACCTAGCTTGGCGGCCCCTCAAGTCATGCTGTTTAGAAAAATATTTCAGAGTATCATGATCCACATCCACATAAAACTCTGAACCATACAAATAATGCCTCCATGTTTTCAAAGCATGGATAATAGCATACAACTCCAATTCATGAGTTGGCCAATTCCTTTGAGAGGGAGAAAGCTTCTTGCTTTCAAAGGCTATTGGCCTTCCCTCTTGAAGGAGAACTGCTCCTACCGCAATGCCATTTGCATCGGTTTCTAGGAACAACGGTTTCTGGGGATCAACTATTTTTAACACCGGTCCTGTGACCATAGCTTGTTTTATGGTGTTAAAACTTTTTTGTTGATTCTGTCCCCAAATAAAAGGTACTTTATCTGAGGTTAGATCAGTCAATGGCGATACTATTTCGGAATATCCTTTGATATGCTTTCTATAAAACTAGACAAACCCTAAGAATGATCGCAAAACGCGGTCAGACTCTGAGGGATTGGCCAAGTTAGTATCTCTGCCATAGGCTCTGATACCAATTGAAACGAACCTAATTTCTATCTCTCTCCTTGGCTTCACCAATCACGGGCGATGGCATCGCGTATGTCCACCCAGCCAAAAACTTCGTGGATCGCTCATTTCATAAGTAAGTCTTGTTTCTCATGCCTATCCACAAAACCCACAACTCCCTAGATGGTTCCCTCTGCCACATGTCATCATTTTAGCCCTTTTTTCTTGGTACACCATTTACCCCTCTCTTGGGACACAATTAAACCATTTGCCCCTTGGCATTATTACACATTTAGGTGCACCTAGGCCTTAGCACTCAGAACCACCTAGTCAATGCCATTACACCCTCACCTAGGACCTTGGCAGTTACTTCTCTTGACCATTTTATTTACGCACATTAAATATTACAGAAGTCGGTTATCTAAGAGAAAATGCCCACCGATCTTTCCGAGGTCATGCTATCTCGGCTAGAGCATAACAGCTACCTTAGTGGCTAAGGCATAAGATTCAGTGGACTGGTTTACATCATATATATACGGAGCAGTGGTTATTCCATCCGCACAGTGCTCACCCGGCATCGACTCATTTAACCTAGGCAGCCAAATCCATGGCTAAAGTATTATTATGAGCAAAACAACTGGCTGTACTCTTACCCTGTTTGCTGTTTTTCAGGACAGAACTTATTAACATCATCACACATGAGACATGTTTCGTAGCTGTGTTAATTTATTTGGGTTTCTCTATGCATGAGAAAGCATCATTGTCTCTAGATTGCAGCAATTGATAAGTTTCCAAAGCAGAACACAACTCTTGATCATTGGACTCATGTAAATTTAAATCAAGTTAAGAGACCATCTTGACCATAGGTTCACAAACATCCCTTGAAGAGCAACTTTTCATTAACTTGAAATTGTACTACATGATTCATGTAGTAAATATTTACAGAAGGATTCTTAGCAAAGAACCACTCCATCCTAATCAAATGGTCTATCTATCTAATCTCATAACATGGAATGACAAATCTTCCGAGTAATCGTGAATCTCCACCTGAAGATCTGGGACCATTCCTTCCCAAGATTATGTGACTCCATGCGCAAGATTAACGATGGGTCGGTGACCATTGGGAACTGTGGGTGTATTGAGCTTTTGTACAAGAGAAGGGTCAATAAACTTGTGAGTACTACCATTGTCAAATAACACGTGAACTAGATGTTGTTGCGCTCGGCCTGTCCAAGTCCATCCTTCCTCCTATCTAGTCTCCGTGAGGATACAGTTCCACCTGCTTATACCTTGGCTTCCATTTGGACAGACATTGTACTTACCTTGATGGTCCTTTGGTCGAGGATGCGGAGGACATCTAGATATGCATTGGCTAGGAGTAGGAGGGGCACTCGTTTCTTCTCTGAGCCTAGCACTGGCATGGTGTGGCACATTCAGCCATACACTTGGTTTCTTTCAGGATTTGCATACGGCTAGATAGTTGAGTGGTATCTTATCAATTCTTTTTCATGTTCAGTATGATACCTTGAGTGCCTTGCTCTTGGTTGCTTCTCTCATGCTTAATGGAAGTCTACTTCATGAAAAAAAATAAATTTCCATAAATCAACAATTCCTAGCTGTCTCAGGAAGGAGCTGGGTGGTAGCTGGCTGTGTAGTTGCAAAACAAGCTGGGGCAACATTGAACTCGATCAAAATGGGTGATGCTGCGTACAGCTTCTTCCCACCATCAAAGGTGGATTCCAACCAGAGAACTTGCAGAATCCCAACCTGAGTCGAAGCCTACACAGAAGTAAATAGAACAAGAGAGTTGCATCCCTTAAAATGAACCATGTAAGATTATAATGAGGGAAACACACTATATATATATTCTGAAAATTCTAAACTTATAATTTTCTATAAATATGGTGACATGGCGCAACAAATTTCACAATCTAGAAACCTAATTGTGAATGACGGAACCGTATGGCAGATTTCAATTGTAAGAATGTGTACAAAACTCAGTACTGAGTCCATACTATGCAGCTATGTAGGACGGAGTTATGGATTTTAATTATTTACTCCACCGTCATGAGGGATGACTACAAGGGTTCCTTTTTGTTTAAAATACAGGAAGAGTTTATAGCTAAAATACCAATTGGACATTCATGACTTTCAAATACTCAGTAATGTTTTCAGTTCAACAGAAGGCTTTGACAATTATGACTCAAGAGTCAAGCCAAAGACAGACCTGAAACAAGATGAGAGGGAATTCAATCCAGTGCTTCCTAATGCAAAGTACTTTATGGTCAAGGTGGCATTCAAGTCCATGACAAGGCAGATGATTTGGAAAATGAAGGTACTTCTGATGACCTTGAGTGAAAATGTGCTGATGCAAGGACAGTAATAGAGAAAAAAGGTATTGAAGGGGAAAGGCCCTGTAATGTCTAGTTGAGGTAGTTAGGGGTGTATAATGGATATGGTGAAAATTCAATCTTTGCTCGATCAATTCTTTGAACAGCCATCCAGCCTTTTGTAATCCAAGGACATATAAAATTTTAACAGAATGCTGCTAGAAGACCTAGAGTAATATGTTGAGTGATGGAGCAGCTATAATCACATTCCAACTGTCCTCCAAAGGATTTTATTCGTGGTCATATAGAAACTGTTTGTAACAAGGGGTACAAGGGGGTTAAAGTTCTTGGGCAATAGAATCATATACCAATATTACTGTTTTCTATTGCTTCTGAAGCATAACCTTTCTGCTTCAAAAGTTTTCTTGGACAAGATAGCATGTGTCTGAGTTCTCTCTCTTCTTGTTATATGGGCTATATGACTTAATAGGACCATCTTTTGTTCCTAGTCATGGAAAGAGCTTTGTGGTTGATGAGAAATACATGGGTATTCCGAGTGAAGGACAATTACAATGCGTTTTACAATTCTCTTACCACTTGGAATCTTGTTTTGTATTTATTCAAAAGTATTGTATCCTTTTTTCTGCTGACCAGGTTGAACTTCTAAAGAATCTTACGGGATCCCTCAAGCAAGCAGCATTAGAAGCAGAGAGAATTATTTCTGAAAACAGGTTAGGAACTCTATAGCCTTGGCTGGACGAATTTTAGAAAGTACTCAATACTGCTCAATCTTTTTCTAAATATTTATTTGAGTTAAAAGCTCAATTTATTGCATGGTATGACAGTCCCGTTTAACCTGAAGGGAAAATTGATATTCGTTGACAAGTTTTCTGGTTTGGATGGCAATAGAATCAGTTTACACATTGAAAATTTTAAAACTGTGGCACATATTTAAAGAGAATTTGTGAAGTATGTGTTTGTGTGTGGGCATTGTTTGTGTGTGTGCATACACACACATGTGTATGTGTGTGTGTGTACCTAAATGTACATTCTTCTTAATGAGAGGTTCTTTTTACCAAAAAAAGTGTATACCTAAATGCAAATGATGTACATGCACGTGCATACACAAAAATACAAATAGAAGAATAAATATAATTATAGATAAAGAAGAAGAAAATGCGTGTGTGTGCGTGCACGTGAAAATGTAAATGTTAATATGCCCCTGCATGTGTGTGTGTGTGTTGGAGCTATGGCTATGGCGTCTTCGTGCTCTTGCTTCCTAGTCTAGGGTTTCCAGCCCCGTTTCAGCCTCCGTTCAGCCCCCCTCGTGATCCGTACAGCCTCTGTGCAGCTTCTGTACACCACCATACAGACCTGTGCAGCTCTGTTTCAGGACTTTGTTCAGCCCCGTTCAGTCCTCCTCTACTCCGTACAGCCCCTGTACAGCCTCCGCACACCCCCGTCCAGACCCGTACAGCTCCCCTACAGGCCCTGTACGGTCCTGTACAGCCTCCGTGTCAGTTTCAGCGCTCAAGCCCCTTTCTGTGTTTCTGACCGCCGTACATCGGTATGGGTTACCGTACACAGCGTTCACTTACCATACGGGCTTTTTGCCTTGCCGTTTGCGGCTTCTTTCCTCTGTTTTTTCTGCAGGTTGTCTGTACAGAATCATCTGTACAGGCCATACCTTTCTTGGGCCCTGCCTGTACAAATCCGTACTGTTGTACGGACTTTTCCAGTTCGTTTTTTGTGACTTCCAGTTCGGCTTTCTTGACCAAAACCTGTTCCAAGAGCATTCGCAGCCTTCTTCGCCTGGCGGTTCCTTGTTTCAAGAGCTTCAGCCTTGGATTGATCAACATGGCTGCACATGCCTTTGAGAAAACTTTCCAGAAGGATAGACTGGGACAGCACAAAAAAAGAAGCAGTCTGACGGTCAGGATGACCCTGTTCATGACTCTTTTGAAGCCAAGTTGGTTTACGATGTTATGCATGAAGGCTTTGAAGATGCGTAAAGCATGGAAAGAGTCAACCCCTACTGTGGGTCTTATGGTTGAGGTGGATGACATTAGGCATTATGCCAAGCATGCTGTCATTATTTTCTTTCCAGGCCGCATGCCTGTTGTTGTAGATGTTGGAAAGTGGTTGACAGGGACTCTTGGAGGTTCTTTTTGTAGGAACAAGAATGGAGAAGAGTTGTGAACACCAAAAAACAAGAAGTGAACACAAGTGAACTCCAACTGAAATGTTCAAATGAAACAATACAAGTACTTGGTATATATAGTACCCAAGTTTTAGTCAACCATATAGTTGACTTATGGCCTACAACACCATATCATTGTAAATATCTCTACAAACCCCCCCTCAATGATATGGCAAGTCTCAGTAGTACCTGAAGTACCTAAAGTACTATGGTTGCACAAATTCGTCTACATGTGGATATAGCAACCTATGGGAGTACAAAAGAAAACAATGTCATTTACAACCCCCCTTGACATTGTTTGTATGTCTCGTATCCCCAAGCCATATTGATGTTGTGTGAAAAGAGGTGTTGATAGGCTTTTAGTGAAGATATCGGCCACATTGTTCTTCTAAGTGTACCATGTACATAACGAAGTACCCTCTTCGTTGCATTCCAATGCGTGATTGTCGGACAATGCATGAACTGAGATAGAAGCCCTGTGGCATAGGCAATGTTTGGCCACGTAGAGCATAAGTAAATCAAACTACCAACCAGCTGCATGTAAAAAGTACCATAAAACTTTTCAGCCTCATCATGCTTACTCAGCTGAGTCCTTTTTCCAATGGAGTGACCACAGGCTTACTATTCTCCATCTTGAATTTCTGCGACAATCCTTTGGCATATTTGGTCTATGACATAGAAATCCCCCCTTGGGTTTGCCAAAATTCAATGCCAAGACATTAGTGTAAGAGGCCCATATATGTCATGTCAAATGTCTGACAAAACGGACTGCACTGCTGCAATTTGCTGAGAATTATTGCGAGTTAATATAAAAAACCAGCAAGACCAGATCTGATTTTTGTTGCAGAATTGATGTATCTTATGATACCATGCACGAGGCGCTTGCTTCAGCCCATACAAGGCTTTCCTGAGCTTACATAGCTTGTGCTCTTGTTCCTGAACAACAAAACCTGAGGCTGATGCACATAGACCTCCTCCTTGAGATCCCCATTGAGGAAGGCGGTCTTGACATCCATCTGGTACACAGACCAACCATAAAACGCAGCAAAGATATGACAGAGCGAATGGTAGTCATCTTGGCCACCGGAGCAAAAGTCTCCTCATAATCTGTTTCTTGTCTTCTATATCCTTATCAATAGCTGTGAGCTCATCCTGAAATTGCATAGCAGCCAGTGGTCTTTCAATTGTCCATTTGCTGTCTTTTTCCTTTGCAGGTACACTTTCCTTTATTCTCAATGATAATTTTGGTACCATAACTAAAGCAGATAAGTTGGATGGACCCAACTATGCATTGTGGTCATTTCCACTCAAGAATATCTTGGTTGGAAAGGGCTTATGGGACATTGTGAAGGGTGATGAGGCTAGACCTGTTGGATCTAGCACGAGTGCATCATCCACTTCTGGCATTACCACTCAACCTTCTACTACGGCTCCCACGGAGGATCAGAAGAGGTTTGATCGCAACGATTCCCAAGTGTTGTCTGTGAAGACACACATTAAGTCCACTATCAAGTCTTGCAAGACTTCAAAGGCAGCTTGGGATAGAGTGAAAAGTATGTGGAATGTGCAGAATGAAGCATTGCTTTGACTTGTCCATGCAGGAAGGTCAGACTATTTCAGCTCATATTGCAAAGATTACTGACACATTGCTGGCATTCACTTACAGTGGCTGCTTTGAAATAGCAATAAATCTGCCCCAAAAATTCTGCTCAAATTAATCACTATATTTCTACCCCAAAAAAGTTATCATCAACCACAGCCAAACACTGGCTCAAATGCAATGTGCTTCTACCTCAAAAGATCAGCCTATATCTCAGCCAAACAATGGCTCACATTGTAATAGCAAACACTTGCTCAATAAGCATCCAAAAGTGCATCAACTTACAGCCAGCACTTGTCTTCAAATATGCACAACACTGGACCCACTGATACCTGTGCAATGCAATCTGTAAGACACATGCGCAAGAGGCGAGGTGGAGAGGCGAAGTGTACGGAAATCATTAAAAATCAGCAAAACGTAAATGATATTGCTGGTATCTTCTGATCTGTTGCTCATAATGAAATTCTGATAGCACGAACAGGTCTTGCATGGGGGTAAAACTCTAGTACGACTGGTCAAAACTCTTTCAGGTTGCTCGATGCATTTGCGAGAGATAGGGCAGCGGATGAGAGAGATTGACCTAGCCATCCCTGAGTCCTGGTGGGAGGGGCTTCACCTATGGAGGGACATCAAATGGTTGGGGCAGTTTTCTCGGAGTGGTGTCCCCTTGAGGATGATGATGCAGCGAGGCAGTATGCACCCCGGCTTCTTCCGTATAGGACCTGGATGCCTACTTCAGCCACTCACTGAGAGAGAGACCCTGAGATGCATGGGAGTCTTGATGGGATTCATTGGCAGATGATCAGAGTGGTGGGACGTTTGGGGAAGGACTGGCAGATTGACCCTCCCAGTATCTGAGAGCAGGATGCCCCGAGATGACGCCTCTGGCTGTGGGAGGGTAGACCCTTGAGGGAGGTCCAGTGGGATCCGGGATGTTGGGGTAAAGGCACATTGCCACCCCTTTATTAAAGATATGACCCCTATGACTGTCTTAAGACAGTCATAGGGGGTAAAACCTAATCCTAATAAAAACTAATGAGTTTGTGGTGTGACTCATCACTTCACACCCAAACACTTGAGTCTTCTCTCTCTCTCACTCTCTCCCTCTTGCTCTTCTTCCCCCTTCAGGCCCTTCAACTGGTATCAGAGCCACCTTTCCCCTCTACCCTTGCCTAGCCACCTTACCCCTCGACCTCTACCTAGCCAGCAAACAGCAGCGCCGTACGGACGTACGTCGTCCGTACATCCGTACGGACGGGCATCGAGCAGCGACGGCATTGCATCGCGGGCGCGGGCATCGAGCGCGGGCACGGATCAGGGCGCGGGCATCGAGCAGGGCACGGGAGTTGGCATCGGGCGCGGGCGCGGGCATAGAGCTGGGCGCGGGCTGTATAGCAGCTGCTAGCTACAGCAGGGCGGCGCCGCGTCACGCCAGCAGTTGCTAGCTGCTAAGCTCTCGGGCGTCGCACAGGCTACAGGTACACGACCGTACGGCAGTCCGTACGACGGGCGTCCGTACAGTACGGACGAAGTCGCCGCACCTGCAGGGAGCTGCTTCAGGGGAAGAGCCTCCGAAATTTGTTTTTTCTTCTTTCCCTCTTCTGGGATTCCGTACACTGCGAAGGTACATCAAGTACAGCAGGCAGTTTTTTTTTGTGGGAAGAAAAGGAGAAAGAGCTCTCTGCTCTTGATTCAGGACCATCTTTCAGTTCACAGCACTGTGTTTTCTTGAAAGTACAGCAAGTACCTTCATTTACCTCGTGCTTGAGGAGAAGAGAACCACAGTGTGTGGTTGATTGCACAGTTATCTGTTTTTCGTGAAGGAAATGCCTTGATTTTGCAGAGGATTTTTATGCTTTTACTGGGCTTGAATCTCAGTTTCCGGGTGAGCAGATCATAGGGCTTTTGCCTGGCAGTTGATGCTTTGTATGCCTTGAGGTAGTGTGGTGCCTGAGAGCACACATTTGCCTCGATTTCCGCAGTGTCGAGGTGACATTTTCTTACAGGTCACATTTCTTGTGCAACACTCAGAGAACCTCAGTTGAGCCACGCTTGGCCAGGGCGCATCGAGTTTACTCGGTCCCTAACTGTCCATCGTTGACAGTGCTCAAAAGGTTCCTCATTGAGTGTTTGTACGTTGGGATCTGTGTATGTCATTTCTACACAGGGCAGTATATGCATTACACTGTTGGATGATTTTGTCAGAGAGATTTTCATATTGCATGCTACCTCAGTGTTGAGGTGTTCTTCACTTGGTTCAGGTGTCAGATCAAGGGGCTTTTGCCCAGATTTTGTTTGATAGCACTTGGGTTACCGACAGAGATCTTCAGATGCATTTTATCCCCTTGGTATAAGGGTGATTGCTTGGGATTTATCCCATTTTCTGTTGCAAGTTTTGTGATAGGCTGAAGTGTCATTTTTTTTTGGGGTGTTTACCAAGTGGTTTATGCATATTAACTCAGTGCAATACCTCATCTGAGGTGGGAGAAGTGATCAGTACAGTCAGTACAGCAGTGTTTACAGCAGTGTTTGTGCTTTGTCAGCTGATTATGCACTGTTAAGCACTTGTTGAGCAGCTGCAGCAGTCTGAAATTACTGTTTTTATGCCTCTTTGAGCACGGTACAGTGTGTCAGAAGGTACAGTATTTGCAGGGACATTTACTGTTTTGCTGCAGATTTTCCTGACAGTAAAAAACAGCACTATTGTGAGTGCTCCTGGCTCTTGATAGAGCAGGTTTTTTCTGAGAAATCAGAATTTTTATTCAGTCTTTTTTACTTCCAGGGAGTCAGATACTTTCCTTATCTGATATGGCATCAGGGGGAAGTGACTCTTCAATTCTGAACATAAAGAAACTGGAAGGAGCACACAATTATGCATTATGGGCAGAACAGTGCTTGAATGTACTTCTGTTAAAGAAGATTTCTAAGCCCATAAGGCTGAAGGGTGTCAAGCCATCTGACATGGCAACTGATGACTGGGAAGAGCTTGATTTGTCCGCAAGGGCAGCTATCATGCTCACTATTTCAGACACTCTTGTGTTCAATGTTCAGGCTGAAAAGACCTCTTATGGTCTATGGCACAGACTAGAAGAATTGTATGCTCAAAAGAGTTCAGCCAGTAAGGTTTATTGGTTGAAGAAGTTGGTTGATCTTCGCATGAAGGAAGGTACACTTATGACCTCACACTTGAGTGAGTTCAATGCTATCTTTACACAGCTTATTGCACAGGGACTGAACCTTGATGAGGAGTTCAAGGCGACTTTCTTGTTGTGTACCCTCCCTGAGAGTTGGGACACTTTCAAGACCACCCTGTCTAATTCGAATGTCACTCTGATGTATGCTGATGTAGAGAGCTCTCTCCTTATGGAGGAGATGAGCAGGAAGAATAATGCGAGCAGCAAGTCTTCAAATGCCTTGCAAGTACAGGATAGAGGCAGGACTCAGCAGAAGGGGAGATCTGCTAGTAAGTCCAAATCCCGCAGTCAGTCCCGTGGCAAAAAGGACATTGAATGCTTTTATTGTGGCAAGAAGGGACATGTGAAGTCTAAGTGCTTCAAGTTCATACGGGATCAGAAAGCCAAGAAGGCTGAAACAAAGGATGCAAGCAGTGGAAGCAAAGGCAAGGCCAAGGCAGATGACTTGGATGCAGTGAATGTTGCAGCAGAGGATAGTGATAGTGACATACATGATGTTTTATGCTCTTCTGCTGTAATTGCACATACTTTGGTTATTGATGGCCATGACATGCACACCTGGCTCTTGGATTCAGGTGCTTCTTTTCATGTTACTCCTCATAGGGAGTGGTTTACTTCCTATACAGGTACTCATGGAGTTGTTCATCTTGGGAACAACTATGCATGTGAGATTGCAGGGATTGGCAGTATACAGATAGTATTTCCTGATGGACGCATATTCATGCTTGATGGTGTCCGCCATGTGCCGCAAATCAAGAAAAATCTGATTAGCACTGGCTTGTTGGATGACAGTGGTTACCACACCACATTTGGGGATTCCAAATGGGTGATTACTGATGGCCAGGTTGTAGTGGCTGAGGGTTTTAAGAGTGATACCTTGTACCCTCTTTATGTTTCCAGTATGGGTAATCATGTTGTTGCCATAACCGAGCTGCCAAAGGTTTCATTGTGGCATAGCCGGTTGGGACACATGTCTGTTAAAGGAATGCAAGAACTGTCACGTTTGGGTTATCTGCCGTCTCTTTCTTTTTCAGATTTGCCTACTTGTGATCATTGCATATTTGGCAAGCATTCTGTGACTCCTCATAAGAGGAGAACTCCCCAGAATAGAGCACCGCTTGATCTAGTGCACACTGATTTGTGTGAGATGCCACAGTTATCACTAGGGGGTGCAAAATATTTTATTACTTTCATTGATGATGCCACACGCAAAGTGTGGGTCTATTTCTTGAAGCATAAGGGCGATGCCTTAGATGCTTTCAAGAAGTTTGTCGCTCAGGTTGAGAATCGGACAGGTCGCAGGCTGAAATGCCTCAGATCCGATAATGGGGGTGAGTATGTGTCACATGCTTTTGTGCAGTTTTGCGAAGCTAAGGGCATCAAACAGGAACTCACTGCCCCTCATAATGCATCTCAAAATGGTGCAAGTGAGCAGATGAATCGAACTATTCAGGAGAAGGTTTGATGTATGTTGTCTTATGCTGCATTACCCCATGGCTTTTGGGCAGAGGCCGTGCAAACAGCAGTTCACATTATTAATAGGTCGCCAAACAAGGCTTTGGAGTTGAAAGTGCCAGAGGAGGTGTGGTCTGGCAAGCCACCTTCATATAAGCACTTACGTGTATTTGGCTGCGAGTGCTTTGCTCATGTACGCAAAGAACTGCGCACCAAACTGGAGCCAAAGTCTATCAGATGCATCTTTATGGGTTATGGTGACGAAGGTGAAATGGGGTACAGGTTATGGGATCCCGTTAAACGGAAGATTATACGCAGCAATGATGTCATCTTTAAAGAGGATAGTGTACACAAGGAACCCGTGCAACCTGTGGAATACAGGAGGGTTATTTATGATGATGTTGGACAGCAAAGAATGCCCATTTATATGCAGCAGCAGGCTGCTGCAGATCACCCTGTTCAAGAGGGTATACAGGCTGAAAATCAGCCAGATAATTTTGCCAATGATGCACCACTGGATATGCCAGCAGATGGGGCTGTAGAACAGCCAGATATGGTGGTACAGCCACTCGTCATGCATGACGAACAGGCTGGACAGCAGCCTAATCCGGAACAATTTGTTAGGAGGAGCACCCGTGTACAACGGCCTCCTGCCAGGTTTGTTCCAGGAGCCAATAATGTGGCTGACTTTATCATGCTGACAGATTGTGGTGAGCCTTCCAGCTTCAAGGAAGCTATGGGAAGAACAGAGAAAAAGAAGTGGGAGAAAGCCATGCAGTCAGAAATGGACTCCTTACTTCAAAATGATACATGGGACTTGGTGCAGCTACCTGCAGGCAGAAAGGTTTTGCCATGCAAGTGGGTTTACAAAGTCAAAGTGGATTCAAATGCTTTACCGAGGTATAAGGCCAGATTGGTTGCCAAGGGATTTAAGCAGGAGAAGGGCATTGACTTTGATGAGATCTTTTCCCCTGTAGTCAAGATGACTACTTTGAGAGCAGTGTTAGCTCTTGTTGCTCATGAGGACATGGATTTATGTCAGATGGATGTGAAGACAGCTTTTCTTCACGGAGATCTCCATGATGAGATCTATATGAGTCAGCCAGAGGGATATGCTGTTAAAGGGAAAGAGCAGCTTGTGTGTAAGCTCAAGAGGAGCTTGTATGGACTCAAGCAGGCGCCAAGAGAATGGTACAAAAAGTTTGATGCCTTCATGCAGTCCCAAGGGTATCATAGGTGTGAGACCGATCATTGCTTGTACACCAAACGGGCAAAGGATGGCAGTTTGATGCTACTCATTCTATGTGGATGACATGCTTATTGCCAGTAAATCTCAGCATGAGATTAGTGCTTTGAAGAAACAACTGCATAAGTCTTTTGACATGAAAGACTTGGGTGATGCAAATCATATTCTTGGCATGTGGATTACTCGTGACAGGTCCAAGGGACTTTTGTTTCTGTCACAGAAGGAGTACATTGACAAAGTACTGCAGCGGTTTAAAATGGAGGGGGGGAAGTCTATTAGTACCCCGATGCCTCCACATTTAAAACTCAGCAGTAAGGACAGCCCCAGATCAGATGATGATAAGGCTGAAATGGCCAAAGTTCCGTATGCATCTGCAGTTGGTTCTTTGATGTATGCCATGGTTGCCACTCGTCCGGATATTGCTTTTGCGGTGGGAGTCATCAGCAGGTATATGGCAAATCGAGGCAAGCGGCATTGGGAAGCAGTGAAAGGTGTCTTGAGGTATCTCAAGGGTACCAAAGACTTGTGCATATGCTATGGTAGGCAAGATGCATTGGTGCATGGTTTTACAGACTCAGACTATGCAGGGAATGCAGATAACCGGAAGTCTACTACCGGTTATATTTTCACATTTGCAGGAGGTGCTATATCTTGGGTGTCTCGGTTGCAGAAATGCGTTGCACTGTCAACTACTGAAGCTGAATATGTTGCAGCCACTGAGGCTTGCAAGGAAGCAATATGGCTTACTCGGCTTGTGGGAGATTTGGGCATTACAGGAGATATGCCAGTTTTGCATTGTGATAGTCAGAGTGCTATCATGTTGGCAAAGAATCCGGTCTTTCATCAGAAGACCAAGCACATAGAAGTGAAATATCATTTCATCAGGGAGGTACTGGAAGACAAGCGACTTGAGCTTGTGAAAGTGCATACTGATGATAATCCTGCAGATTTGCTCACTAAGAGCTTGCCTACAGAGCGGTTTGCACATTGCCGCCACATCATGGGATTAGGATGAGACCACTCTTATTTATGGTCTTGTATACAGTAACTGTATATTGCTGTAATTTTTTATTCTTTTCTCCCCTTTAGGCATATTGGCCTTTAGGTGGGAGGTTGTTGGGGTAAAGGCACATTGCCACCCCTTTATTAAAGATATGACACCTATGACTGTCTTAAGACAGTCATAGGGGGTAAAACCTAATCCTAATAAAAACTAATGAGTTTGTGGTGTGGCTCATCACTTCACACCCAAACACTTGAGTCTTCTCTCTCTCTCACTCTCTCCCTCTTGCTCTTCTTCCCCCTTCAGGCCCTTCACGGGAGAGTGGTTTTGGTCCTCTAGGGGCAGTCTTGCTGAGCAGGTGGACGAGGTGCCCTTCTTTTCCTACACCACACAGATTGGCGGGAGGCTTCAGATGGACTCTTTGAGGTGACCCCCCTCGAGGGAGAGGCATAAGGTGGCCCAGAGAGTGCCTCGGGATGTCCGTTTCAAGTTTTAGACGCGGTTATGGTCTAGTTTGCGGTCGAGGAAGATATCCTACATCTTCTAGCTGGCCGCCCACGGAGGCTTGCCCATCGGACCGTGGTTGGAGCAGATGCGAGTGGAGGGACAGTGCCATTGTTGCTCCACTGGTTTCCTGGAGACGATCCCGCACTGTCTTTGGAGCTGTCGTAGCGCAGCGAGAATGTGGATGAGAGACCTCAGGATCATGACCCGTATGCAGAGTCTTCAAAGGGACTACACCTAGGGGATGATGGCCTGGTTGATTGAGGGAGGACACGCGTTCCAGATTAATGAGATCTCCCTAGCCTACCGGATACAGGGTCAGAGCATTCAAAGGATAGCGCTTCATGAGGGAGTCCCTCCTGATAGCCTAGCTCCTCCTCCTTCTCAAGAGGACAGCGTTTGGGAGGTGGTAGCCAGTATCACTGCGTGGAAGATCTGGGTGGCTTGCTGCAATCTTGTGATAAGGGAGCATTTGGTTCCACCCTCGGCTACCCTAGTTGCCATCTGGCAGGATATCATCAACACTGTACGCTCCACCTAGGAGCGTGGGACTCCAGGCTCTAGGGCGACTATCGAGAGGCATGCTCGATTTTACAAGGCTTGGCCTGCAGGAGTTTCTACATCTTCACCGCGAGGGATTCGCTGGTTATATAGTCTCCCCACCTAGCTGTTAGCCCCAGTACTAGAGATCCCCTAGGCAGTGAGCTGGGTTTCTCTGGAATAGGCCGGTCTTTTCTTTTAGCCTTTTTCGGTTTTTTTCCATACTCAGCACCTTCGGGGCTGCTGTTTTGTATGAAGTCTTTCAAGCATTAATGGAAGGTTTCTTTCTTTCGGGGGGGGGGGGGGGGGGGCAAAAAGGATGTCCAGTTTGGGTGGAGGTGGTGGATTTCTCACGGTGTTTGGCTTCCCTCTTGCCTAGAATTGCTGCATCTTTGGGCAAGGTGGTCTGTCCTCGTAGACCAAATGGGAATTCAAACAGATTTTGCATTTTGTGGGATATTGATAATCCCACTCTCAAGTCTTACTCTGTTATAGAAAATAATGTTGCCAAGGGAAGTGCTTTCTACAAGCTCAAGTGGGATGTGTTTACAGGAGCTTGTTTGCAAGAGCTCCTAGGGTACTCTGTGGGCGTCCACCTGCTCGGCAAGGCCGCCCCTGGAGGGCTAGAACCACTCTCACGTATCCAGTGGACCTCCCTCAAGGGCCTACCCTCCCAAAGCCAGAGGTGCCATCTAGGGCATCGTGCTTTGAGATACTGGGAGGTTCAATGTGCCACTCGTTTCCCAAACGTCCCACTACTCTGATCATCTGCCACTGAATCCCATCTAGATTCCCATCCATCTCTAGGTTTGTCTCAGTGAGAGGCCTCCAGGTCCTACACCGGGCTGCGTGCTGCCTCGTTGCATCATCATCCTGAAGGGGACACAAGTATTAGAAAACTGGCCCCACCTTCTGCTCTCCATCGACACGCGAAGTCCCTCCCACCAAGACTCAAGGATGGCTAGGTCAATCTCTCTCATCCGTTGCCCTGTTCCTCGCAGATGCGCTACGGCGCCAAGCGTCGCCTTTGCCTCGATGGGTAATCTGCTTTTTTTGCCAAAGGACCCGGCCGGTCCACTGTCCCATTGTGCCCAACCAATGTGAGTCCGCGATCCGAGCATTGTCCCTCCTGATCTCGGATCTCTTGGTGCCAAACAAGGGGTTGATGCTCGAACTCCTCTCTGCATCTAGGTTGAGCACGAATGAGGCCCCTTGCTAATCTCTGCCAGACCCTATGGAGGCTCCTCATCAAGGGGGAACCCTTCCTCGTAATCCATCTGTGGGAAAGCTGCCATTGCCCCCTAGTGCGTGGGGTATTCCTGAGAAGTCCTCGCTGTAAGAAGAGCTGCGAAGGCTTTGCACCTAGGGTGAGGTCGCGAACAACCAACTTGCCCAAGAGGGCTTTGCTCTGCATCTCTGGATCAATGATACCCAAGCCTCCCAGTGCCTGCGGCATGATCATCATCTGCCAAGCGACCCGGGCTCTAGTAGTCCTCGTGCCATCCGAACCTGCCCAAAGGAAGTTCCAAACCAACCGTCGGAGCTGCCCAATGCATCCTCTGTGGAAACACCAGCAAGAAAACTTTGGGTGTATTTTATAAAAAAGAAAAGTGAAGTGTTTGGGTACTTCAAAGCTTTTAACTTTATGTCACCTACTCCCACTATGTCACATGCATAGTCATTTCCAAGATGCACACAACTTGTCTTTCCACTGTCATAAGTGGAGAACCATTCCCTATGGGGAGTAACATGGAATGAAGCACCAGAATCCAAAATCCAATCTTGGGAATATGCATCATCTGAAGTGGTAAGCAACTCTACAGATAAACCAGACATGAAGAGAACGTCATTGTCACTATCATGTGTGACTGCATTGATCTCCTCGATCTTCACTTTTCCTTTGTCCTCCCTTGGACTCTCTTCCTTTTGATTTGCACCCCAATTTGCATTCTTTTTCTTATCCTTTTGCTCTCTTTTCAGCTTGTAGCAATCCTTTTTCATATGGCCATTCTTGCCATAGTGGTAACACTCAATGTTCCGTCCCTTACATGTACATGACTACATGATTAATATTCCATAAGCCCAAAAAAAAAAGATGCATGAGGTTGTCGCATAAATTTGTGAATCAAATGTCAATGGGGTGCGTAAGAGTTCAACAAATTGGGTTGTTTGGCTAGATGTTACCAAAATAACACATAGGGACATGGTGTTGTATGTATAAGCCCATGTGACACATTTTGAATGAAAGTTACATATGGTTTGCATTCTTTGTCGCTTTTTTAATTAATAATAATAATAAACAAATACTACAAAGGCCTTATCTTCAAGGTCTTGAGAGTTTAAGAAGGCTCCAATACGTGTTTCAAAGAAAGAAGACATATGACAACCCCTTTGGAATATTGTGTGGAATATCCATTACACAATGTGATGATGCAGCTTACATTTTTTGTGCCCGTGCGTGTGCGTGTGTGTTGCAATGGAAGGGGTGTGCAAGGGTGCGGGGGGGGGGAGATAGTTACTAGGATCGTTGTTCCCTTCATAACGGACAAATAATGTCTTACAAATAATGAGACTAGGATGTCTTAGTGGGGAATGCCAGGCATACGGAACGGTTAGAGAACATCTAGGGAACGTTCCATAGACTGTTCCATAGGGACTAGTCATTGAATGACAATTTTCAGCTTCCTTTTTGTGCCCAACTTGATGCTAATTACTTGCCTTTTCAAGGTCTTTTCCTAGTTGCCTTGTTTTTGTATTGCATTTAGCAATCCATCATCATTATTTTATATCTATTCTATAGATTCCTTCAACTGCAGTATCCTCCATTGGTGATGTGGTGTTAGTCCAAGTTCCCGTTCCGGAGCGGGTTGGCATTTCGCAGAAAGTTCTGTTCTGGGTAACTATGGGTAGAAGGGACTTGAGGGGGAAAAAAAGAGGGAATGGAAAGGGAGGGAAGGAGGGATAGAGAAGAGGGAGTGGGAGAATGGATCCAAAGGCACGAAAGAAGGGAATGGAAGAGAGGAGTGAAAGCAGGGAAGCAATGAAACGGAAGGAGGGGAAGGAAGGAAGCAGAGGGGGGAATATGGACCTCCTTCGAGCCACCTCTCTGTCAGCACAAGGCCTTATGGGCTCCACTCAAAGGGATAGACTGTTGGAATAGAATGGTTACCTCCTGAGGACACGGGATGGGATGACATACAGCATAGGATGGGAGGAAGGGGGATAGATTAGGGCTGCTGTGTGGGCAGACTGACTGCCACATGGACAGCAACTACACATCCTTCTTAGATTCGTTTTAGGGCAACCACATGGGGCACCCTTGTCAGCGTCTTTGGCTGACAGTCTGCCCTGGTTTATGGCTGACACAAGGGCTTGAAAAAGGCCAGCCATGAGCCCACATGCAGGGCCAATGGGCTGGAAAAGTCCAGCACAAAGAAGTAGTGGGACTGGAACCATTTTGTAGGCCAAGGCCCTACCAGCAGCAGACTGCAGTCTGGTTATAGTGCATGTCCGCAGTACAACAGATCGCCAGGTTAACAGTCTGTGAGATCAAGTCGGCTGGCCTGGTCAGCCAGCCCCTATACAAGGAGGGCCATCTGGCCCCTCCAGGAAGTTCATTCTTCCATTATCAGCAGTTCAGTCTGCAACAGTGTTTGGCCTTCCAGGAGCGCATATTACACACAGGTAGAAGAGCCATATTGTGGTACGCAGGTGAGCCATAGGTCTCACCTTATAGCTAATGAAGCCTGCAAAAAGGCATGTGGAAGAGACAAGGAGTTGACCTCATTAGGACAGCCAGTTTTTGGTACTGTACCTAGAAGTTTCTTTTCATACATGCATGCACATGGAGTGAGTTGATTCCTGGAGTGACGTGTGATCTAAATCTCTCTCTTTCCACTGCGTAGAGTTGGCTACAACAAGCAACTCTCTTCTCTGACAGTGATGGGCGGGGGAGAAACAGCCCACACCTCAGAAGCTGTGAGCAGAATTCTCATGGGCCGAGCAGGCTCGATGAAAGGGAAGTAAAGCAAGAGGTGGAGGGTGCAGAAGGAAGGTGGGGAAGTGGGGGGAGCAGCTTGCTGAATCAGAGTCTGGTGTGTGAAAAATACTTAAACCAATGCTTTGAAAAATGTGATACTCAAAGGAGATTAAATACCACAACCTGAGTGGGCTATAAAATCAACAAGTGAATAACATGAACAGCTTACATACCTGTAGCATCGTCCTGTGGCATCCCAATCTCATATAAAAAAAGCTTTAACTATATGATTTCACCAACAGCCATGTTGGGTACTTTCTGAAGAATATCCAAATGCATCGTACCCTGTAGGTACCTCAAAATTTCATTTGCTGCCTCCAATGAAGCTCTTTAGGCTGATGCATCAACTGACTCAGTTTATGCACGCCATGTGAGATGTCTGGCCTTGTAGCGACGTCAAGTGCCCACAAGCTGTCTATACGAGGTTGCACCAATGGTACCTGGTCAATCATGAGCTGTCGAATTTCACGGCGTCTTCCAAAGTTTATATGCCTACTTATTAAATGTCTTTGATATGTACTTGTTCTATGATATATAGTTTTCGCAGTTTTCCCATAATGCATTGACTGGGCTAAGTCTGCCTTAATTTTGGACACCAATGCGTCAGTCCTGCCTGTGATGAGTATATCATCCACATAGTATAATAATCAGGGTATCTGTAATTTACAGATTTGAACCAATAAAGTTTTTCTTAAACCCTTTTATAGAAAATGCCAACTTTTTGTGGCTTACCATGCCTTGGGTAGTGGGTGCACATTTTAATATATACGATTGCTTTTTGAGCTTAGGTACCTTCTGTTCTTGTCATTTCTGAACAAAACCTTGTGGCTGTTATATATATACCTCCTTTTCCACATAGCCATTGGAAATTGCAGGCTTTACAACTGTATGGGAAATAGGCCAACCATCATATCTAGCATTAGAACTATAGTGAATGCGTTCAACCTGACTATAATCATTAAGGCAATCAACCTCTAGCTCCATGTTTCTGAATCTTTCCATCTATTTCATATTTGATTCTGTAAACAGTTTGGTGTCAATGACAGTTTTCTTTGGGTAGCTGACACAATTTCCAAGTGTGTCTCTTCATGACTGTATTTTACTCACTTTCCATGGATTTCTACCATTTTGTTATCTGCAGCTTCTCTAAAGGTCTGAGGTGTTTGCCTCTCTCTAGGATCCCTCCATCAATACTTTATTATAAATGTTTTTGGCTCTAGTTGATCTTTTGGTCCTTTGGAGGTAATTCTTTGACCTTTGAGTTTTCTATCAAATTCAAATCCCACTTTGCGAGCTTTTTCTTACATGTAAAGGCAGAGCCATCCTCCATAATATTTTATCTTGATGGAGTTTATGGTTTTCAACCTTGTGACTTCCATGAGATTGAAAGTATTTCAAAGGATTAGTTTGGGCATGTTCCTGGATTTATCTAGATATAGGCCTAGAGGTCACCCTAATCAATCTTCCATCTTGCTTTGAAACATGTTGATTACCTTTGCTTATCCATTGCATATTCAATAGGTGCACAAAGAATGACCCAGAATCTTTTAATGCCTTTGTTGTCTTTATGCATTAGGAACTAAAACCTATCTTGCTGCTTCCATATTTTCAGAACTCAAAAGGAGGCAGCTTTAAAATACCGAATAGCAAAAGCACAAGAAGTGAATGAGGTTGAAAAGGTAAGAAGCCCTTATACTTCACGAATGAGTAAATGCATTTTTGAATTTTCATTGGAAGGTTTATTGTCGTGCTAAAATTTGGCATAGATCTTATGGAAAATCTGGTTGTTTCAACTTGATCAATTGTAGATAGCTATGAAGCATGTGTATTGAGATGTATGTCATCGATCCACAACAATCAGGTTTTGTGAGTGGGTTGCTTGGTGTGGTCTACATTTTTGATAGGTCCAAATATAAAGGCACTCTTCTTGTCTTTTAACATTAAAATTTTATGCTTTGCGAACAGTCTTAAAGATAGATTCTAAGGTTCACACACGTGCACACACACACACACGCTCACGCACACACACGCACGCGTGGAGAGAGAGAGAGAGAGAGAGAGAGAGAGAGAGAGAGAGGGACACACACACACACACACACACAGAGGGAGGGAGGGTTTATTAAAGTCTTTGAAAGATCGATGGATCTACAAGGCTGTGAAAAGTCTTGATATATGTGGGTGGAGCTGCTAAACGAGCATCCACTCCAATGCATAATGCAAATGATAAGTGCTGAGTGCTACATAGTCATGTCAGAATGATGATCGTCTACACAATACTAACATCCTCATCATCAGAGTGTCGAGGGGGATGAGGTAGTGAGGGCACAAAGTCAGAGATAGAGCGCTAATGGTTGTCCGTGGATGTGATCCTATGTCGTCTCTTGGTCGTAGCTCTGCGTCTGATAAGGGCTACAGTGACTCCTGTTGGTGGAGCCCAAACTCTGAATAGGGAAGGAATATCCCCAAGTGTAATCTGTGTATCAACCCTTTGTTTTGAGCTGTGTTGCCGGCTCTGTGTCACGATCGTGGCAGGGCCTCGTGGTGTGGGAGTCCGCATGGTCTGGCTGGAAGAACTCAGTGATCAAGCTGTAAGAAGAGTTTATCAAGGAAGTGTGCTCATGTCTCCGTGATCGAATTAGATGGTCGCGGTGTCTGACTGCCTCGTGAATAAAGGCGGCTAAGCATCTCTGGTCTGGAAAGGAGAGAAAGCGAGACAACATCCCAGAACTGTCTTTGAAGAGGCACTTGAAGGTCCTTGAATCTCATATGTATATATATATATATATATATATATATATATATATGAGTTTGGGAATGTTCCTAGCTTCATCTAGTATATGCTTTTGCCGTATTAGTGGACATGCAAATTTCACCTTGTGAAGTTTTCGTCCAAGTTGCGACGTGCTGGTATTGTGATAATTCTTTCTATCTTAAATGGTGCGTTGCCCTATTAGCTAGCTAGATTTACATGCTCGTTTGGAAGAGACTAAAATGAAATCATTTAGACTTCACGAGCAATTGTAGCTTGAATGAAGAGATTTTGGACTACTTTTTGATTAGCCTTCTCCTTTAGTGCTAGCCTTCATCATGGTTGAATTTGCCCTTCACCTCCGGAGTGCCGACAGAAACTCAGTACGAAGACTTTGTATAAAAGGATGCTCAAGTATGTGTGGGTGTGTGGATTTGTATGTGTGAGACCATACTTTTATAGTATGGTCTACACCCACTGGTGGGTGCTGATGACGTCAGTGGGGATGTCATAGTAGCTAGTCCCTGCTATGCGTGATGGAGTTTATGGTTTTCAATCTTATGAGTGACTATCGTGAGATTGAAACTGAGTTTGGGAATGTTCCTAGATTCATATATATATAGAGAGAGAGAGAGAGAGAGAGAGAGAGAGAGAGAGAGAGAGAGAGAGAGAGATGTATTAATGTCTTTGGGAGGCCTTGCGGGCCTATGAGATAGAGTATAATCATAAAAGTAACTCCTACAAGCCATTGTGGGCTGAGGCAAAGGGTGCTAAGGACCTTGCTGAGTGCTATGCTAATAATAATCTCAAAAAAGCTAAACTCAAGTACTCAAAACTAGTATTGGGATCTCTTTGGTGGGCCGCGAAGATGTCTCGTATCGGAGTTGTTGAGTCGTCTCTCGTTGTGGTGAGCGTGCTCTCTGTGATCTCTTTAATTTGGAGAGAGAGAGAGAGAGAGAGAGAGAGAGAGAGAGAGAAAGAAAGTTTATTAAAGTCTTTGGAAGACCGATGGGTCTATGAGACTGTGAAAATCCTGATACAACGAGCTGTGGTAGTGGAGCTACTAAACGAGCGTCCATACCAATGCGCAAAATGTAAAAAATGCAAAAAGTGCAGAATGGCAATCTCAGCATCATCATCAATATCATCATCATCCCCAGCAACAGCAAGATATCAGGATGGATGAGGCAGTGCAGACATGAAGTCGGCAATAGACTGCTGTCGGCCACTCAGAGGTGCGGTCTTGGCACGTCTCCTGGTCGTAGCTCTGCGTCTAACCAGGGCTACTGTGACCCTCGTCGGTCGGGCTCCAACTCTAAACAAGGAGGGGTTGTCTCCAAGTGTGATCTGTGTGTCGACCCTCTGTCTGAGCTGTCGGGTCACGGGCTCCGGGTTATGGTCATGTCGAGGCCTCGTCTCGTTGGGGTCCATGTGATCTAGCTGAAATAACTCCGTGATAGAGCTCTGAGAGGGATCAACGGAGGAAGAAGTCTGCTCCTGTCTCCGTGCTCGGAGTATCCTCTCGCGGTGTCTAAGTGCCTCATGAATGAAACCTTCCAAACACCGCTGGTCTGGGTAGGAGAGGAAATGGGCTAAAATCCCATAACTATCTCTAAAGAGGCAGTGGAAACGTCCTCGGATCTCATAGTACACAGGACACCTGAAGATGAAATGCTCCTCTGTCTCAATCTCCTGTGTGTCACATAGTGTGCATATGCGCCGCTCTCTGGGTAGTCGCTCTGCTCTGCCGCTCTCGATGCGAAGTCTGTGTGAAGAGACCCGGAACTGTCCAAGAGAGATCCTCATCGAGTGGGGTAGGTGAATCTGTGTGTATCTTGGTGGGTCAATGAAACCCTCCGCTGTGATATGTAAGAAGTGATCTCTGTAGAAGCTAAGCTTCACTGGGAGTTCACTCGGTTCCAACCAGGTCCGAAAAGTGTGAGTAGATCCTCACGGATAACTTGGTTGACCTTGTGTGATAAGAGGAGAGAGAACGGAGCATCCATGCTATACTGGAAGGGAGGTAGTCTATCCATGTGGAGCCCCAGTCGCTCAAACCATCTCTCTGTACGTGCATACCAGCACCTCTGATCTCCTCCTGTTGCAAGTGCCATAGAAGAGGATGGAGCTATCCATGGTAGCATGCTCATACGACGCCTATAGGACTTGGGTTATGACCAGGAGATCATTTGGGCTGTCATGGCACTTTACGAGAGAGTTTCTGGCAGAGTTCGGGCAGGATCCGAGTGGACAGACGAGATCATGAGTACCATCGGGATCAAACAAGGGTGTCCTTTGTCGCCTACCTTGTTTGGCCTCTACATTGACGAGCTTGAGATAGTGATGTAGACATAGGGGGGTGTAGGTTGCTCTCTTGCGGGCACGCTGATCCAGATTTTGCTCTATGTAGATGACGTGGCTCTCTTGTCTTCCTCAACAGAGGGGCTTCAGAGACACCTAGACGCACTACAGTCCTTTTGTGAGTCTCATGATTTGAAGGTCAACTTGGGTAAAACCAAGGTCATGATCTTTAATACATCTTGAGCCATCATGCATCAGGAGCAGTTCACATTTGCGGGGTCATCTGTTGAGATAGTTTCATCATACACTTATCTTGGGATTATCTTCTTCGGACCGAGCTTCACTATGAGACCTGCGATGCAGGCACGCTTGAGTAGAGGGTGTACCTCTTGGCCAAGCTAGAGAGGCAATGCTTCCACTCATACTTTCAGGATCCACGCACCAAGGGGTTGCTTTTTGACTCCTTGGCTCGCCCAGCAGGGATGTTCGGCAGCCCTTGTTGGGAGCCAGACTTGTCGGATACAGAGTGGGCCCGTGTGGAGCGGCTACAGGTTCTCATGCTATCACGGATGATTCATGGTAAGTCACCGTTCCTCACCAGATCATTCAGGTTGAGTTTGGGGCTCTCGGGACCGTATCAAATGCCTTGCGAAAATCCACAAAGCAACAATAAACCCTCTGCTTCCGTGACCTCGCCTCCTCGATGATACATCTGAGCGTCAGAATGTGGTCCATGGTTCCATGATCACGCCGAAATCCGGCCTGTCGTACTGCTGTGAGTCCTCGACACTCTGTAAGTCTGCTAACCTCGGAGTCAAGTACTGATGCATAAATCTTGGACATGACATGTCCAATCATAATGGTCCTGTAGTTCTCTGGGCTCATGGGATCCCCTGTGTTGTAAATGGGTGAGATAGTGTTAATGGTCCAAGTGTGTGCAAATCCCAAACAAACCGCTTCATTAAAAAGCTTTGCTAAGATCGGGGCTAGGAGGTTAATCCCATATGCAATGAACTCAGTGCATAGTCCCTCATGATCCTTCGCTCGGCCATTATGAAGTTTCATTACCGCATCCTTTACCCCTCCTCTAGTGAAGAGGGTTAGGATGTGGGACGAGGCATGTGTGAGAGGCTAGGGACTGGCTGATTTGGGATGTCGTAAAGTGTGCGGGCATTATCAAACCAGATCTGGGTGTCAGTGAGTGGCGGAGGGGACCGTCCTTCTAGAAATCTCCGCTAGAAGTCCTTAGAGTTGTTACTAAACAAAATGTTCAGTAGCTCCTCCTCGTTTCGACGAACGAAGTCTAGTTTCTTCCTCCGTACGAGTCTACGGTATTCACGTAGCGTATCTGGTGCGCTCGGAAGACTGTTTTTGGTTTCGAATTTGAGTTGATAGCGTAAGGCCTTACACTCATCATCGTACCAACTATTACAGGGTACGGTTCTAGGGGGTGGTGGGCGGGTGGAGCGGGTGGTGTGGGAAAAAGCGTGAATGGCAGCCTCGTGTAGTGAGCGGGTGACAAGGGCAGCACGATCCTCTAAAGGGGGTATGAAGTCAATATAAGCGAGAAGTATGTACAGACGGCCAGAGTAAGAAGGTGAGTGATCCCGATCAAAGCGTATATCGTGGTAGGTGGAGTAAGCACTGAGTGGGGTGGATGTATGATCAGCCCCTGGGGGGAGAGGTATGTATGATCAGCCCCTGGGGGGAGAGGTGCTACAGTGAAGTCAGTAATGCGAGATGTGAAGACAGGGGATCCCATGATGTAATCAACAACATTGGAGCCCCCCCCATGTGGAAAGCATGTGAAACCACCTGAAGCGGGCCATTTGTCAAGACCATTATAGATAATGAGATCATGTATCCTGCCTAGGTCTAATAGGGCCTGCCCATAGGATGAGAATGGACCTCGCCTGTCAGCCGAAACCCGTAGCATACCTGCCTCCTCAAGGTCAATATCTGCCAGTAGAGTGGAATCATCTCTGAAATCAAGAAGTGGTACCTGACGGGCCCTTGTCCTCGCGTTGAAGGACTTCTCCGCGGCTAGAAAAGTCCATGATGGACTGATAAAGGGCAGCAAATGGGGATGTCTCATCATCACCTCGAATATCTCTGGCAAAGTGGGAGGTCTCTGGGGGGAAGTAGCGAACTGCGACAAACAGATCCTGGCTGTCCATGTGTCGTATCCGGATCCAAAGAAATCTGGAATGTGTATCTCTCTGCTCTATTGAAATGATCCCCCGAAGTGTGGATCTGAAAAGGACTGCAATTCCACCTGAACCTCGAACAGAGGAGACCTGACTATGGAAAGATGCTTGCATGCAGTTTTTTGGGTGCAAATTTGTGAATTTGGCTCAGTGTTGAGCAGCCACACTCAGAGGAGACCTGGCTATGTATTTTGATCTTGAGTTTGAGTACTAGTTTTGAATTTTGAGTTTAGCAATTGAGTTTAGCAAAGCACTGAACAAGGGCCCCAGTGAGGCCTTTGCTTCAGCCCATAGTGGCTTGTATGAGTTAACCTTGGATTGTACTTTGTCTAATAGGTTCATAAGGCCTTCCGAAGACCTCTCTCTCTCTCTCTCTCTCTCTCTCTCTCTCTGATATCCGAGACCCTGTCCTGCACCATTTGGAACTGTAATGGTACCTTATGGTCTGAACCAAGGAACTTCTCGGAATCCTATACAGGCGACAACATAGTCTTCTATGCAGAGACACATCAGATTCCAGAGCGCCCTCTTCCAATAGTCAGTGGATATACATGGGAGTCTGTGTGGCTGCTCAACACTGAGCCAAATTCACAAATTTGCACCCAAAAAACTGCATGCAAGCATCTTTCCAGCAAAACTGTCTTGCAAAACATTTCCAGCCACTAATTCATGATTATACGACTGCAAAAGAAAAAGAACCCCAAAGGCACAAGGGAAAAATTCAAAGAACAAGTGGAGCAAAAGCCCCAAATTTTGAGAGGGCAATGGTGCCAAAGAAAGGGCAAATGTAGGAAAGGGCAATTGTGCCAAAGAAAGGGCAATTCTGCCCCAAATGTCTCTGTTCCAGGCAAATGTCACTGCAATTCTTCACTCTTGGCTGCAATGTGGTGTCAATAAACTCAGAAACCCCAAATCTTAATTTGATTTGATGGTGAATCTGGAACTGAAACCCTTTTAACAACAAAGGGAGCTGGAAGAGAGCTGATAAAGTAATCTGACTGTGGAACCAGCAATGTGACACTTGTACGGATACTGTACGGGCACTACAGGTCTGAGCAGTACAAGGCGGCCTGCTGTACGGACGTCCGTATGACTGTGCTGACAGTTAGAAAGGTAGATTAGATGGTCGAAAAGTTGCAGGTTTCTGTCAAATGTTCTAGGCCTTGAAAGCAGCTGTAGCAGTATCTTCATATGGACGAAGTTTTTTGTGTCAGATTGGAAGAGCTCAGATGAGCAAAGAACTAGTTGTGGGAGCTCTTGGTGGCACAAACAGGAGCAATGACTAGTCGCAGGACATGCACAACTGTAGAAAGATGCTCTTTGAGCTGTCGTGTCAGTAGGTGGCACTTCCAATAGCTCTAAAAGAGCTGTGAATAGGTCACGACTAGGGTGTAAAGGCTCCAATGGACTGCTGCAGGTTGAATGGAAGCAGGCTGAGCTAAATTGTTGGTGAGCATGAGGGGAGCAAGTAGAAATCTAGAACGCTGCTCTGATACCACTGTTGGATGTTGAGAGCAATGGAAGAAAGCTGGAATACCAGGGAGATGAGAGCAAATTGAGTGTATTCGCAAATGGATAATGGGAAAGTACAACTGGTGGTCAATATATGGCCCAAACAATTTAGGCCTGAATGTCTTAAGTGACTTACGACTAGATGCCCTAAGTAGCGTAACCAGGACTAACTGGTCCTAATTCTCCTACAAGGCCACACCAGGGCTAAAGTGGCAACAGTAGAGCTATCTAGAAGATGACATGTCAGGCTTACATGCATAGCTTATTCAAGGGTCTAGCATCCAATTATAAGCTAGGCAATACAAGTGAAAACAATGGGAAATCACACTCTGATGCAGGGCTAACCTAGAGTGAGAAGCAACGTATTTGGTCATATTATCCTTCATAGAGGACATCTTAAATTACAAATTTAAGAAGTTGACTGTTCTACTTAATGCCTCACCACAATGTTAGCCATTAGAACATCAATAATTATCATTGAAGTGAGGAAACCTTCTGCAGAATTATTTATCTGTAATTTACTAAAAAGGACTTCAAAGCCATAATTTATATTACCAGCTCCAAGGTAAGTGCTTAGGACTGCATTGAAGTCTAGACATTGAACTGACCAACATAGATACGTTTGGCAAACACAAATGTTTGTGTGTTGTAGCTTCTTTTTGGTGTGATTCTCAAAGATTGTCTTCTGACAGCCATATGTATTTCTCCAAGCTAATCTTCTAAAGGCTAAAACATTGCATCAGGTTGGGTGTATTGTAAATTTTCTCAATACAATTGGCTGGGTAATGGCGAGATGAGGCACTTTTTCCTCAGCCAGCCTGTCAACAGCTTGACCCCCTCAGGGGTCAGATGGGTGTGTGAGTTGCATTTGCCCACCAAAATTGGTAGTTCAATAAATTAACATCCCCCCCCCCCCCCCCCCGCCCCCCTCCTTTGCGCTCCTCCTCTCCTTTTTCCTTAATGCTGCAGTTTAATATTATTAAGGTGCAACTGGCTGAAGAGGATCTTGGAATATGCAGGGGATTTTAGGAGAGGTGAAGGTGCTTGAGCAAAAGCGGGATGAACTTGAGGCACAACTGAAAGAGGCAAGTACAAATACAGGCTGGTGACAGCAGTATGAAATTTCTAAATGCTGTTTACAATGGCACTACAAAGGAGTCGTTTTCCTGTCGTGCATAAATCTCACACATCCATCGATAAAACATGATCCCTTTATGGTAATCGATCCTTTTCTGCAGGTAAAAGCAGCTCTGGCTGCTGCAACCAGTCGGCACATTAATATACAAGAAGAGAAAGAGCAATTCGATGAAGCAAGCACGGGAATTGTTGCTCATCTCGCAAATAAGGTCTATGTGGAAACTTTTTGATAGTGTTAAGCGGTTGTCTTTTGGAATTTTCTGTTTACACACGTTCTCAGGTTGTCTACATTGTGATAACCCAGAATGATGAATGATTTGAAGAACATGGCAACCATGGAAGTTATCAGTTGGGTTTAAGAGAATGATTTTTTGGGTTATTTCTACAGGAGCAAGAGCTAACAAGATTGATAGCAAATCACAACGCAGAGGTTGGTGTTCTGGGCACATGGATTAACTTCCTTGAAGACACGTGGCAACTCCAGTCATCCTTTCTGCAGCATGAAGAAAAAGATGTCTTGTAAGTCGGGAATCCTCTATAGAGTAATCATACAAGACTGATTTATAAACCTGACATGCAATGTGAGAACTATCATTCTACCCATGGCTATAATTTGAATTAGCCACTTGGATGACAGGTAACAAGTTATGAGTTTGACTGTCCTTTCATTGTTAGTAGGAGTATCATGATATCAAAATGGGGGCAACTGCTTTTGCTTGTTTGACCCTCATCAGTTTGGTTCGTTTGATAACAAGTTATGAGTTTGACTTTCGTTTAAATGTTAGTAGGAGTATCATGATGTCAAAATGGTGGCAACTGCTTTTGCTTCGTATGCTTGTTTGACCTCTCATAAACTTGGTTGGTCTTTTATCCTTGAATTGAAGGGATGCTTTGGATGGACTTGAGGACCGATTTCTTGACACTGTAGTTGTAAACCTATCATATCGTCAAGTGAGTCCTCCTCTGCAACACACTTTTACATCATATAGCAGCCTGCTGAATGCTTCATGATGCTGCGATTCGGGATTGCAAATGTGCGTGGGTGTTTTTTTGTATCTTCTCATAGCAGGCTTATGTTTGTGGATTCCAGCATATTGCTCCTTTTGGTTGTCAGGGTTGATGTTCGTTCTGTAGTGGTCTTGATCTGCAATGAACTTTGGAGGTTGTATCATAGTCTATTTGCTGCAATGTTATCTTGTAAACTTTTCCATTGATTTCAAGAGTTGAGAAATGACGCTTTCAATTTGATTTTACTGCCTGAATATAAAAATCAAGGCCTTGATTTTGAAAAGAAAGGCTGCATTGTAGATGCTGAAGATATCTATTGGTGATTGAACTTGCTTGTAGATAACTTGTTTATGACTCCATGGGCACAAACTGTCCTGTACTCTTAAGCAAAACTTGTGGCTTTTTACTCATGAATTTAAGTTCATGTGATGATTGAGATAGAAGAGACTTGTATGATTGTTCTATGTAAAATTAGCCAGAGTAGGACATTCATAGATGACTTGATTTTCCTAGACCTTCCAAACTTTAAAGATTTTGTCCTCCAAGATCCAAATTTTTTCGGTGGAGTTGTTCCTTATGAATTGTGGAGACGAATAATTTTAAAAATTGAATATTAACATTGTTATCAGAGATAGCATACTACCTTGGAGAAAGCTCGAGAAAGCTAAGATGCATTGCATACACTGTAGAACAATAAGTCATTTGAACCTCTTGATAATATCTAATGCATCTCCTCATAAAAATGCATGAAGGATATGATCACCAGGAAAGTCACAAACCTGTAAATTATTGGGGTGCTTATAAAAAAAATTTGATGGGGATCTCCTAAGAATGACTGCATATCTCTCCCATTTTCAAATGCGTAAGCCACTATTCGTGGTTTAAAGTACATATCACCTTCTTGAGGTACATGTGCATCATGAGATGGTTACGTAACACATGAAGCCTATTGTCATTTGAAGATATTTCCTGTTTATATAAGTGAGCTATAAAAAATGGTTGGACACATAGCTACTGCTTTTTATTAGTGCTGACTGAGATGAACTATTTGAAGTCCCTTGGACTGCATGTCCATGTTGGTGTTGATCTTGATCAGCCTCCTTTTTTCCACATATAATCTCATAATTCTCCATTTTCCGACAATAATGATACTTGCCTTTATTGCAGGTCTTGGTTCGATTGCTTAGACCTTGAGCTTTAGGGTTGGCCTTTGCTTTGCCACCACCACCTGTTTATGCATGAGAGATTTATGAGTCTGAAGCATTCTTAAAGAATTTGCATTTACCACTTGCATGTCCATGGTTTTTGTCATTGTAATCCTCTATATTCAAACTGATCTCCTCTTCTTGGTACAGCCTACCAATTATCTTTTGCATAGTAAACCTGGCAAACCTTGCCATCATATTGAAACTATAGGTGAAGCTTGTATAAGTAGGTGCAAAAGAGTTCAAAATGATTGAAATGAAAACTTTATTCTGAATCTGTTGATCAATTACAACAAGCTGCTCAGTTATTTTGTTTGAGCTTGTTGAGATGAGTGAAGATTGAATCTCCTTTTATCATTCTTGATGAATGAAACTGAGTTTTGAGCTGCAATACTGTACTCTCTTTTTTTGCTTGCAAGAAAATGCGGGTTTTTTAAAATGCCTTCACAAAAATTACATTGGCTCAATGGGTCCTAATACTTCTATCCATGTCTGAGATGATCTTGGAGATAAAGAAAATACAAGGCTTATAACGGGGTTAATTTGAAGATAAGCTGACCAAAACTTCTTATTATAGGTCTTGACAGTATCTGAGGCTGTCATGCTTAAGCTGTCCCACGTTGTATGAACATCATCATAGAAAATTTTGGGCAAAAATGCTTTCCTCTAGTTTGCTGCTTCATTTGCAACAAGTAGAGCTCCCCACCATGTACTTGCGCTGCGTGTAAGATGTAAACTTGCTATCTGCAGCTTTAACTTCTCTCGATGATGCTCTGTCTTGCTTTTAGATCTCGATCTCCGTCTTTTTAGACCATGCGAAGATCGCTCCTTGGATGCCTAGGAAGAAGAGCTGCTAGAAGATGATGAGTTGGAGCTTGAAGGTATTCTTCTCCACTTCCTGCTTCATTCCCTATGCGGAGTTGAGACAATCTCATTGAAGAAGATGAGGAGTCGTAGATATGTGCTGGAGATACATGCTTTAGACTCCTTTCTCTTTCCCTTTGAACTATGCTGGTCGAGAAGGTCCTTAGGACTGGGTCCTCGGAAAAGATGCTGAAATCGTGGGATTTAAAACTTCCAAAATTTTGGATTTTGGTTTTTACAAAATCTTCATCAAGATCATCGCCAGGTACCACAGGCCCCTCCATGAGGAAGCCAAACTGTCGTGTTTTGTAATCATGATGTCTGATGTCACGAGGGCATGATTCCTAGCGCATGCATGTTGGCCTATAGTGTGGGCACGACCCTGGGAAAACAAAGAGCAAGGTCTTGGGCTCCTAGGTGTGCTAGAACCCCTAGCATTTGTGCCTTGGGGGCAAATGAAAGGTTTAGGGCCAAGAGGGGCCCAAAGTATCGTAGAATAAAAGTTTGGTCATTGCTGGGGCTTTTAAAAAGACCCCACTAGAGGGGGGCCTAGGGGCAAATGAGGCCCTTGGCGGCAACCCAAGGCATGGGCTGCCACGAGGCAAGCCCATGCATACCTTTTTGGAAAGGAAGGCCTTAGGAAAAAGATTGGACGGGGAAGGATGGCGCAGGGGGAGAATCACGGAAGGAAAATGGACTACATGCAGGCGCGAGCTCATGGGAGGACTTCCCGTATGGAAAACGATGGTTTGGGTTGCTGTCGGGTATACAAGCTGGCTTGTTGCTGACCATCCGGAGGAAAGCCGACGGGCGTACGGAGTGGTGAGCTTGTGGAGGGGCTGGATCACACACGGGAGCAAAGGGTAGGCTGGCTGTGTGTAAGGACAGAATGAATCTCGTGTACGGGACTGTGGCTGTACGGTCATATTGGGCTGAGCATGTTGGCTTTCGCTGTGTGTATGGACTGTTTTGGAAGCTGGTACGGCTACAATACGTACGGATTAGTACGGGCTCTTAATTGCTTGTATGGACTGCTCACATGCTGAGTACGGGGATATGCATGGGCTGTTGCGTTACTTATACAGTCAGTTTTTTTTGTATGGACAGCAGCTTGTATGCCAGCGTTCAAGTTACAGATCATTTCATTAGTGCTTGGGCTAGTGGAAGAGTCCACTGTTTCTTCTCTTGGGCTGGATAAGATTGCCCTGTTCCTTCTCTAGTTGCTCTCTGTTGTGAGCCAAAATGGAGAGCCATTGCAGGCAGGAAGATGCATGGGAAATACCTTCGGTGAGAGATGCTGACTCTCAAGATTGCAGGCTGGTCATGTAAGTTCTTTTTTTTTCATTTCTTTGAGGCACATCAGTGTTCGAGAGGACACTTGAGGTTGGCAGGGGAGTTGTGTGATTCCGCTCGGGATTGCTAGTAACAATTTCTAGACTTCTTGCTAGCTCTCGGGACAAATTTGGATGCCTATTAGAAGGATGATGTGAACAGAGCCCGACATGGGAGTTGCTTGAGGCATTGATGCCTATTGAGAGTTTGAATGCAACTGGAATCGAATTCATAGTGTATCCTATTTGCTGGCTTTGGCTAGTAACATGTTCCATGTGGGAATATGTTTCGGTTTCTCTAAGAGATGGGTCACATGCAGGCAGTGGTTGGCAGACGGCACATCTTTGTTACGGTCTCATTGCTGAGTAGGCAGGGGTCGGGAATCCATGCTTGGAATGAGAAGTATCCCTGGAACCCTGAGAGGGATGATACAGGTGTGACTGCCATAGTGTTTGCTGTATTGTGATGCTAGATCTCTTTTGGGAAACAAGTTATTATATTAGGACATGTGCGACCCATGGGGTGAGAGACTGTTGGTCATGGCAGTCCTGGACAGTGGAGAAATCTCTTGTATGCTTTCTTTCTCTTCTTTGAGCAGATGGACTAATTGGGCACCAGTGACAGCTGTAACTGAGTGGCTGAGTGGGCTGCTAGTAACAGTTCTGGGCTGGGTGCAAGCTTCATGGACTAGGGATGGAGACCTACTGCGAGGAGTGGTGAGAGCAGTAAACAGTAAAGGCTTTGCAGTGTATGTGGATGCCCACTGGGATGTGGAATGCCCTAGTTGTAAGAAGGAGTGTATCCTTTATGTAGCCTGGATTTCAGGGCCTCTCACTTAATTAAAGAAATACCGAAAGGGGCACCAAGGTTTGGGGCCAATCTGTGTCTTTGTCTTGGTGCAGGGGCACTCTAGCTCCCAATCTGCTGGTTATACTTTTGCTGAATTGTTAATGTAATAGTGTTACTTGTTAGTTTTACTGCCCTTTGAATTTATTGAAGGCCGGTTTCATCGGAGATGAAAAATCAAACCCAAACTGATTCAAAGCTTGGCTGAGCAAAAAACGACCAATTGCAAAGCCCCACTTCTCTCAAGGAGGTAAACACATGACGGGTGAAGACGGGAGCCGGTCCCATACGTGATGAAGTAAGGGTGGGAGTGGCTTTTGGTTGTATGGTTCTCAACCGATAGTCCGCAACAACTAGTGAATATATCGCAACTCCTCCAGTTGAAATTCGTTGCACCAAACACTAGTTACAAGTCAAATCGCAGGAAGTTGGAGCGTATTGGCCTCGATGAACATGCTTAACTGAATTCCGATCATATTGGGCTCCTTGTCAAGATCTCATCGTTGAAAAACTCTCTTTTAGGCTGACTATCCTCTGACTCTTGCAAATTGCTGGTGTCCTTGGTCAATCTGACAATTCTTTGGATCTCTGCCACCGAGAAAATTGGCAAGACCTACTAAAAGCTTAACCAAATGACACACTCAGCCCTCGTAGTCAAATTGCAGCTGTCTAGTTAATTGGCAATCATGAGACGTGCTATAGAGGTGTCTAGAACTCAAATCGCCTCAAGGGAAATCAAGTGCAGCATGCTGGGGTAGATCGCATGAGGGGATGGACTTTGACTCGTAGCTGGAAACTTCGAATAGTGCGGTAGAAACTCAACAATGGGGCTGAAAAGTGAATCGATGTGGAGAAAGAATGTAGGAGGGAGAGAGGATAAGAACATAGAAGTAGGGGCTAGAAATAAGGGCTGCCCCCCCCAAGGCCTTTTTGCAATAGAAATCTGTTTGTACAAGATGGCTCATGAGGGAGCAGAGTTTGGACACAATTCTAATGCAATTGGGAGCTTAGAGTCTCTTAATCTATTAGAATAGGCCAGCCAACTAGAAAGCATGTGCTTTCCAAAAGCTAGGCAATTTTCTCTATTAAGCTAGGATTTCTCTAAAGCAAGCGCTTTCTATGTAGGGGAGGCACTTTTACTGCTTTCAACTAAAGTGGGCCCTCCATTTCATGAGGTGCCACTTGCCTTGTGCTTTTCCCTTTTAAAAGTGGGGGAATTAAGCACTCTCCAAAGTCCTGCACCTTGCACAAACAATATCTAACACTTTAACCCATTACAGATTAGCCAAATGCATGCATTCTAGTTCTTTGGACTAGTCCCTTGATGGCGTCCTGATAGTGTTCTTTTAACCAATGCAATGCAATGCAAAGAATGCAATGCAAAGGAACATGAAACTTGCTCTAGTTAACCGAAGTTAACTTTCTTCAATAAAAGATTTTTCTTCTTTGAAGTACAACTTTGTGACAAATGCCGCTACTGGCCGTAGCAAATTTTCTTTAATTAACTTGACCATTGAAGCCCAAAGTTTTGTCTTGGAATCAATATTCAACTTGGGCATGAGTACCAGGTGGCAAACCTCTGAAGTTTTTTGTGGAACATCTTTTAAGGGACTAAAACTTCTTATTATACGTCTTGACAGTATCTGAAGCTGTCATGCTTAAGCTCTCTTATGTTTTATGCATAGAAACTTTGGGCAAAAGTTGCTCATAAAATTGGTTCTTGAAGTCTCCCCACTGCTTTGGAGCTTCATTCGCAACAAGGAGAGCTTCCTACCATGCACTTGTGCTGCTTGTATGATGTAAACTTGCATGACAGCATTGGTAGTTTGAGTGACGCCTCTAATAGTAAGATGCTGTCCCTTGCACTTCAGACATCAAGGGATGAAAGCTAATATAATAATCTTAATCAACCATTTATATAAGGACTTTGACTCCTCAAAAAGAAAATTTAAAGACTCTTTTACAACCCTCAAAACATTAACTCTGTTTTTAATCTTTCTATTGCCTCTAGAAGTCATAGCACATATAGTGCATCGCTTTTTTCCTGCTATCCTTTTGAGCTGAAACTCGAGCAATACTGAACGTCTAAATGTGGCTTGTTTTCTGATATTTGATATTCAGAGTCTTGAGAGTTCTTTATTTTAAGGACATGCATGCGATAGACATTTATATACAAGGCTACCTTTGAGTTTGCTTATAAAATTTTCAAAGGTCAAATAAACATCGATGTGCAGATTGCAAAGGTTCCTGATCATGCTTGCGTGCCAAGTTATTCATAACTTCCAAAAGCCAAATAAATCTCAGATTCTCAGATTGCAAGGGTTCCTGATCATGCTTGCATACTAAGTTAAAGTATACCTGCTGCTTCACTGTGTGTAAATCTGCTCTCTAAAGAAGAATTGATGAGCTTACGACATTTTGTCTCAAATCTAGATATCCTGCTTGGATTCTGTGCATCTGTTTGCTGTGTGAAGCTCTAACTGTATTTTTTATGAGCTAAATAGAAACAGCAGAAATACCAGCCTATCTTTGATGAGGTGATCTCAGTTCTTGTCATGATTGCTTTGTTTCAGGAAGAGCTCAATGGACTGCTAAAACAGTTAAGATTTTGCTGTGATGGGATCAGGGAGACAGAAAGGAGAAGGTAAAGATCTCTTGGGTACTCTGGTGCTAATGACGATGCAAAAAATTTCCAAAATAATGAATTGCTCTCTAGGGTAACATTTCCATGGTTGATGATGTGATGCAAAAGGGCGGAAATCACAGAATTAGGAACAGGAGAAAAGGACTCAGATACGGTAACGGCAAAGCAAAAGATGCAGGAACAGTACTTGGAAGCAGAGGGACAGGTATTCACCGCTACATTTGGCAATGAGGTTAAAGGGCTTCGTATTTCTGGGTGCCTTGCGACTTCTTTAAAAAACTCCTTTGTCTTCCTGTACAATTTTAAACTCGTGATGAATTGTCCTTTTTTGAAATTTTGCACCCTATGATGCCTCATGAGAAAATCAAAAGATATCGACAGATTTCCAGCTGAGGAGATTTTTTGAATTCTGGATGTGTTAAGACCTCGTAGGGTGCTCATTCTGAGCTGTTTTTCCTCATGCTTGACATGATGTACTCCCGCACTTGAGCTTGCTCTGCGGTTTTTATTCATACTTAATGAAGTACTTTTCTTGAAAAAAAAATAAAACCTCATAGGGGCCCAGGGAATGTGGATAGTTGGCAGTTGCTCAATTTATGCATAGATGTCACAATAGGAGGAAGCAGATAAAAGATAATCCAGGACACTATTCCTCAGTGATCACACACAATATCTTAAGTCTCTTGTGGGAATGGGATGCATATAAAGTGACCAAGAGTCCCCCTTTCCTGGGCTGACCAGTTCCTTTCTTCCCTCTTGGTAGGTTTTGTCTTGTCCTTCCTCCCTTGCCTGTGTCCTTTCGTCCTCTGCTTTCTGCTGCAATGAGAATGTAGTTGGCTGTATGATACTTTTTACATGGGGGATAGGGTCTTGATATTATTTTTGTTAAAAGCATTTATGAGCCTACCTTAATGTGATCTAGGTTCTTTTGTGAGCAATGCATTCTTCGTAAACTTTACCTGCTGGTATTGCGATCATTCTTTCTATCTTAAAAGATGCATTGCCCTATCAGCTAGATTTAGATCCTCATTTGGGAGAGACTAAAATGAAATCGTTTAGACTTCACAAGCAGTTGTAGCTCGAATGAAGAGATTTTGGACACTACTTTTTGATTGGCCTTCTCCTTTAGTGCTACCTTCGTCATGGTTGAGTCTGCCTTTCACTTCCGGAGTGCCGACAGAAACTCAGTACGAAGACTTTGTATAAATGGATGCTTAAGTATGTGTGGGTGTGTGGAAATTCTTATACTATGGTCTACACCCACTGTTGGGTGTTGATGACGTCAGTGGGGATGTCATAGTAGCTAGTCCTTGCTATGCGTGATGGAGTTTATGGTTTTCAATCTTATGAGTGACTTTGTGAAATTGAAATTGCACGATGTTGTGCTTTTAGAGGATGAGTTTGGGAATGTTCTTGGATTCATCTAGGTATATGCTTCTGCCGTATTAACGGACATGCGAATTTCACCTTGTGAAGTTTTCGTCCATGTTGCGGCCTACTGGTATTGCGATAATTCATTCTATCTTAAATGGTACGTTGCCCTATCAGCTAGATTTAGATGCTCGTTTGGGAGAGACTGAAATGAAATCTTTCAGACTTCACAAGCAGTTGCAGCTTGAATGAAGAGATTTTGGACTACTTTTTGATTAGCCTTCTCCTTTAGTGCTAGCCTTCGTCATGGCTGAGTTTGCCCTTCACCTCCGGAGTGCCGAAAGAAACTTACTATGAAGACTTTGTATAAATGGATGCTCAAGTATGTGTGGGTGTGTGGATTTGTATGTGTGAGAGCATATTTTTATACTATGGTCTACACCCATTGTTGGGCGTTGATGATGTCCATGGGGATGTCATAGTAGCTAGTCAGTGGGGATGTCATGCATGATGGAGTTTATGGTTTTTAATCTTATGAGTGACTATCGTGAGATTGAAACTGCACTATGTTGTGTTTTTAGAGGATGAGGTATATTAGCTAAAGCACACCTCATACATAGGTTTAAGGGGTTTCTTGTCAGAATGACAAATGTCCTGATCTAGGTTCTTTTGTGAGAAATGCTTTCTTTGTAAACTTAGCTAAAGTACACCTCATACATAGGTTTACGGGGTTCTTTGTCTAAAATGACCATTGTAGCGTAGAGCTCACAACACCATATTCACGCAAAAGACCATGGAAGTGCATTGGAAGTAGATTTTAAATCGCAATGTTTCTCAGATTGTGTCTTTTTTAACTTCCCCTTGAAGACGAAGTGCATGCAAGCAAAACAAGAAGAAGAGAGAGACCTTCCAAAACTGGATGTCTTTTGTGCAGAATCAACTTTTTCTGTAAAAAATGTCCACATTTCAATAAAGTAGGTTTTCCCTTGATAGATTTGCTTGTCTAGAAAGCCTCTCTCTCTCTCTCTCTCTCTCTCTCTCTCTCTCTCAGTCTTAAACTGATGTAATGCAGGCTAATTATCTTTTGCAGTAGACCATAGTTTACCTTTAATAACTTTGTGAGTGGTATACACAGTCCCAATAGACTCTCAGTCTATAACTGATGTTTGGTGTTTATCCTTTTGGTGTGTGTTTTGTCCCATAGGTCCGTGAGGCCTCCCGAGGACGTTAATCTCTCTCTCTCTCTCTCTCTCTCTCTGTGTGTCTTTGTCTCTCTCTCTCTCTCAGCCCTCCCTTTTCAGCCCTATCGTCTGTCTACATCATCATCCCTCCCGCCCACACCCCCCCTTGCTTCCACTTCTAACAACCCGAACCATCAACTTCGTGGACATGCTTGAAGATCTGCCGCTGGAAGTGTTGTTTGAGCGGGATATGCACTATTGTCCGCTAGAGCACATTTGAATAGGAATGACCTAGAGCCTTTTGAGCATCTGTAGTCAAGAACGAGGAAGATCCTTCTTTTTCTTCGAGTGCTACGCCATTCCAAGTGCTACATCTGCATGAGCAAGCCTAATAATTCCAAAAATTCAGCTTCACCACATAGTCTCAGATGCGTAGCTCTAATTGTGTGACCCTTTGATCCCACACCTCAGTTGGACTCCCATCTGCCATCCAAACTGTACAGGCATAGTTAGATGGGCTGGTTTTCATCTTTTCATCTTCCATCTTTTACCAATTTGGAATTAATAACATTGTGCATTGACGCTGAGTCAAACAACACAATGACATGGTGCTCGGAAACTTGGTCCCTATCTTTTTTAATTCTATTCTAGCAAAATCCAAATATCCACTCGTAGCGGGTTTTGATAGGATATTATAAGGAGACTTTTGCCAAGCTCGAGCTGCCATAGGGGATACTTTTCTTTTCACCCCTATGGTGGTACTTAGTTATGAAGTACTACCAAGCATCCTAGCATGCTTGGCTTGATTACTAGTTTGATGCACCACATCATGAGTCTTACTTCAATTGTTCATATTTATATATAGGAAGAGAGGCAGAAAGCAGTGTCAGACTTTGATGAATCTGACAACACTTTGTACTTGGGCGCAACAAATTGAAATTTTCTGTTGGACTTTGCATGCAAGTGCATGCTAAGCTGGGGCTGCCAACGTTTGTGGCTTCGTGGAGTTTAGAAGTAGGAGGTGTAACTGGTACGACACCTTGCAAGCCTCTCTTTGGTTCGTGGCTGCATGCGCGAGGAAAGTTATGGCTGCATGTACTTAATTTTGTAGTTGTGTGCCTAGAAAGGAAAGTGCATGTACTTAATTTTTGGGCTTTGAGCCTAAAAAGAAGCTTCTAGCAGTTGTAACTGCTAGAGGCCCTTACTTTTTCACCTTTTTGCATGCGTGGACTTTGACTTATGTGCATGCTTTGCATGAAATCCTTGCATGCCGGTTGATAAAGCATGCATGCGTGCATGTAGGAGTTTTGCTGTGCATGAGTGCATGCAAGGCTGCATGTAGTTGCATGCATGTTCTAGACCATGCATAAGCACTAGTACCTTTTACTTTCCTTTTGTCACACCTAAAGTAAGTTCTAAAAGTACAAAGTGAACCACATGGCTTGCATGTCAGCCTTTCCTTCTCCACATGCAACCCTTGCACGTGCTTTCCAGAACAGAGGATTACCTCTTTCTAAATTGCACCTTTCGTATCCATCTTGCCAGCCTTTGTGCCTCTCTTAAAACCTCGATTCAGCCCAGCTTGACTTGGACAGCTTTCTGCAAAGCATTTGCCCTGTACTTTCTGCTCTTGTCTATCCATCGCTATCCCTTAGTCAAGAGTTAGCCTTGGATCTGATCTTTCCCTTCCCAACCACATATTCTGCTCAGCGATACTAAGATTCCACTTTGCATGTGTGGAGAAGCATGTATTGCACATGCATGCAATCAGATTTGGCTATTTTCGATTTGTGTTCTCTTCTAAGAGTTCTTTGGAATTCATGCATGTTCTCTATACCTTGTTTGATGTAATGTGAGTTATCACATGTATGCTCTTCTAAAATTGTCAAGTACTGCTTGGTTTCTTTATTGTGTTTGCATGCAACAACATATTAAAATCTATATGAATACTGGAGAGGGAGAACAACTCTTCGATGCTCCTAGACTTGCACAACCCCAATTGCACGCTATCCAACTCGATGTTCAAGGGCTGCAGAATCTATTCCAGCAGCAGATGCAGACACAGCAGCAGTTCTCTTGCTGCAGCAAAGTCAGGTGTCCCAATGTTTACACAAAAAATGCCAAACTGTTTGTCTAAGATATATTAAGCCGAAGAGAAGGAGCATGCATCAGAGTACATGAGCTCTAGGTTAACTAGGTGGGAAGCACATTTTTCCATCACCGCTACCCTTGTGGAGATGGATCACTGGGGAATTTGAAGGGAAAGCCCTCCAGCTCCTATGACCTGAATGAGTTTTGTAAGGCCTTCATGGAAGAATTCCTTCTCAAGCTAGATGGGTCATAGGACCTTGACGTGGTTCAAACGGGGATGCCTTGATTTTTGATGGATGCTCGAGTATGTGTGGGTGTGTGGATTTGTATGTGTGAGAGTGTACTTTCATACTACGGTCTACACCCACTATTGGGCGCTGATGACGTCAGTGGGGATGTCATAGTAGCTAGTCCCTGCTATGCGTGATGGAGTTTATGGTTTTCAATCTTATGAGTGACTATCATGAGATTGAAACTGCACTATGTTGTGTTTTTAGAGGATGAGTTTGGGAATGTTCGTGGATTCCTCTAGGTATATGCCTTGATTTTTTATGTTCACTCTGGGTGCAGATTATTCAGGTCCAAGGATGAGGATATCCTTGCAGACATTCCTTTTGAGCTTGTTAGGGTTTTGGGTTATATGGAGCAGTGTTTCTTAATTTCAGGTTGGTATCTAGACATAGTTCAGATCGCATTCCCTTGGGTTCATGGAGGATTTGGCTTTGTGGAGGCATTCCCATAAAGTATTTGCAGAGGAACTCGGGGAGTGGGAGGGGATTGATGCAAGGAACCAGAGAAGAGCCTCCCTTTCTTCCGCTACATGACTAACAATGCCAGGAGGTTTCACTCCAAGTGCATTTTTTCAAAACATCTCAACCCCACCAGAGCTCCTTATTGGGAGAAGTTTCAGATTTCTACTAGCTTGCACAAACCCTTTTCGAAGAAACTTTGGAAATACCTCAGGAATAGAAAAATCACCCTTTTCTATCCACAAAGGGATTGCAATGAACCTGTGAAGATCCAAGTTCATGGCAGTCCCTATGTGCCCTCGTTGCCTTTCTGTTGAGGATTCGATTCAGCATTGTCTATGGGTGCAGATAGGCAAGGTTTATCTAAAAGAGATTTAGTCTTTTGAGATTCGGTACTGAAGAGGCTTCCAAGGATAATAGATTTGTTGATGCGTTGTCACACATTATGCATAATATGAGTTTCATAGTATTAGAAAGCGCCTTAATGTTAAAGAAAATCAGAAATTGGATGAGTGGTTGGAAAGAAGTTATGTAGTACATGATTCTGTTTTGCTTGAGCATCAAACATGGTGGATTTGATATCAAGTCTGTAATTGCAGGATGGGCGCACATCCATGAATACTGCTCTCTTGTGTTTATCTTCCTATGGGAGTTTTAATTTCATATTTTCTATCTATATATTTTGGATTGACAGATTATGGACAAAAATGAGAGCTAATTGTTCCAGTTTCTACAGGTTCTCAGCATATTGCGGGCAGTTGAAGTTTTGAAGGAGGAAGTTCAATCATTTAGGTCAATGACCACTGGGTATGCCAACTTTGCGCTTTGTGACTTATTCACTTCATCTGAAACAATAAAGGAAATATCTTTGTTGTCTATGGGAAATCAGTCTTTTGAAGTTTTTATTGTTTGAGATTTTAGTCCTCTTGAAAGAATTGTGGATAGATGATTGTTTTTCATAATGTGTAGCCCATGCTGTTTTTTGTTTCTTTATAAGCATTTCTTTCTATCTGTTTGTGCCATCATGGCTCACAAGAAAGAAGTTCGCTTTGGTAGAGATCTATTCTCCCAGGTGTTTTTGGGTTATTGCTCTAAGCTGTAAGTGCATTAATACATACGGCTATGGTGGAAAGTAAACATGACAGAAGTTGAAGGAAACTTTTTGGATGCCTGCTTAAGGATGCAAGAAAGATCATTTGGTATTTCATGCTGATGGCGTGAGCTGTTTTCGGCTAGGATTAAGGTAGCATCCTTGAAGGCATTCCATAATGGTAGAAGGGATTTGCTGCTGTATGGCAGTATGGAGAACAAATGTCAGGTCACTGCCAGGTCTTTAATTTGATCTTAAGCAGAAATGAAATTCCACCTTGTAAATAAGGGGTTGGTCAAACCGGTTGCACGAAGAAGCTTCGCCTCGTAAACATCATGTTTAAGGCTGTTTTTTTTCCTGGGGAGGGGGGGGGGGTGGCATGCTAGCTCCATGTCTCTGCACTTTAGTGGCGTCTGATTTCTTTGCCAAGTGGCAGTACTGACCAGAATGCAACCCCCCCCCCCAAAAAAAAAAGCCAAGTATGATTGGCCATACCATATGTGTATGGAATGATTATTTCATACGCGTATGGTTCAACCATAAGCGTATAGACCCAGCTATGCCTCCTACTCTAGCCTCTCCACTCTCCTGCCCTCTCGACTGTCTTATCCTAGCCTCTCCATCCTCCTACTCCTCTCCTCATTCTCTTGCTCTCCATCCTCTTTCTCCCCATACTCTCCCTCATCCTCCGGAGTCCCCACACTCTCCCCCCCTCCTCTTCATTCTCTTCCTCCTCCTCCGCTCCATCCTCCCCCTTGAGTCTCCTCCCTTCGCCTTATAATTTTATGTGTACACATAAATTGTACCATATTGCTGTTCCTCGTTGTGCTGTTTCGGCTCGGGCCGGAGACTCCGTTTTCGGCATTTCTGCCATTTTTCGTTTTGGCGTGTAACTGTGGTCTCAAGCCTAAGACCACCCTTAGTGTACCAAAGGTACCACATGACACTCGTGCATTTCTTGGTTGTTGCTATCCCATATTGTGAGGTTGAGTACATGGCAGCCTACACAACCACATGTGATTGTATTCTGCTAAGGCATTTATTGGCTGATCTTCATGCATCCTTGAAGGAGCCTACTCCAATTCTCTCTGACTGTCAGAGTGCCATTGTTGTGGCATGGAATGCTCTAGTTCATGCTTGTACGAAACACATTGAAATTCATTATCACTATGTCAGAGCCATTGCATGGACAAGATATCAGCTCAGTGTTCTACCCTACACAACATGATATGGTGGCTCTATTCACCAAAGCATTACCTCGTCCAAAGTTTGAGGCTTTTCGCAAATCTTTGGACTTATCCTGCAAGGGGGTGTTTATAAATATTTATATTTCGTAAGGCAGTGGTCAACATTATGTAATAAGGGGCTAGGGGCACTTTTTTCCCTTTCCCTTTATTAAGGTCTCCCCTCCCCCTCTTCCCAAATCTTAGTTAGAGGGAGTTAGTCAGCACCATAGTTGCACAAAACGCACGTTTCGTGGGAGGAAACGGAAACGGCGAAACGGAAACGCCGTTTCGTCAAGAAACGGCGTTTCGTTTTTGCTGTTTTCCCAGAAACCCTAAAAACGGGTTTTCTGGGTTTTCTTCCAGAATTTCGCCGCGGCCCGCTCCGTTTTTCGCCGCTTCCCGCTTTCTTTCAGCCTCCTTCCAGAATCCAGCCTCCTTCCAGCATCCTTTCAGCATCCTTCAAGCTCTCTCCATCCCATCCTTTGCTCTTGGACCTGCCCTCACCTCCATCCTTCTCTGAGCTCTCTCCATCCTCTTCATCCTTTGCTCCATCTTCTCCATCCTTGGCAGCCTGCTCTCCTGACTCCATCCCTCCATCCTTCTTCTCTCCATCCTCTCTTTAATCTTACCTTCTACCTCTCCATCCTCCTCCTCTCCATTCTCCTTCACTTCTACCTCTCCATCCTCTCCATCCTCTTTTACCTCTATCTCTCCATCCTCCTTCTACAGTCTACCTCCCATCCTTTCTCACGAGTCACTTGTGACCTCTCCATCCTCCTTCTCACCTCTCCATCCTCCTCAATGCCGAGAGATGCTTATTGGGTCCATGTCTCCCTCCTGGATAGTTATAAAGGAGGCGGTGGCTCCAAGAAGTGGAGATGCAACTATTGCGGCATAAGCAAGACGGGGTCTGTCACACAGGTGAAAGACCATCTAGCAGGTGTTCCCTGCAAGGATGTAGGACCTTGTGAGTTCGTGCCTACTGCAGTGAAAGGTGGCCTAGCAGAATGGAAGCGTGCGCGTATGGCAGCCTTGGCTGCAAAAAGTGGAGGACAAGGGCTGCAAGATGAAGAAGAGGCTGCTGACACTGAGCCATTGGATGATGCCAGCACATTGGGTTCTGCAAAGAGAAGTAGAGGGGCATCAACTACATCGAGCGCAGGTCCTAGTGCCACAAGAACACCCTTGCCACATGGATCAATTAGTGTGGATGCTAGTGCGGGGAAAAGAGGATCACTGCAAAGGTCTAGCATTCAAGCACGCTTGCAAAAGCAAGCAGTGAAGAAGGCCACTAGTGAGCTCACAAAGCTCTTCATACAATGTGCAATACCCTTTCATGTGGCGAAGACTACACGATGGAGGAAGGCCATGAGAGCCGTAAGCCGCATTGGGTATGAATGGGAAGGGCCTACATATGAGGTCTTGCGGACAAGAGAGCTAAGAAGAGAGAGGGAATGTGTGGAAGACCAAATGAAGCCCTTGAAAGAGACTTGGAAAAAATATGGATGCACACTCTTATGCGATGGATGGTCAGATGCACGCAAGAGGAATGTGTACAATATTTTAGTATCTTCTTGCAAGGGAACCATGTTCTTGAGAGCCATAGACGCTTCCACTGCAGGTACAGTGATTACAGGTTGTATATTTGGGAGCATTTACGGGCAGCCATTATGGAGATAGGTGTTGAGTATGTGGTGCAGGTGGTGACAGATAATGGCAGCAATTGTGTGTCAATGGGTGCCATGTTAGAAGATGAGTTCCCTAAGATTGTGTGGACACCCTGTGCCTCACATTGCCTTGATCTTTTGATCGAGGACCTAGGGAAGATACCTTGGATTGATGCCATCTTCTCCACAGCCCGCAGTATCGTGAAGTTTGTCACGAAGAGACCCAAAGTCCTCAGCATCTATCGGGCTTACAGTGACCTTGAGCTATTGAAACCTCCAACCACAAGGTTTGCTTACATGTTCATAGTGGTGGAGAGGCTTGTGCGAGTGCGCCAGGGCTTGTTGCGCACGGTTGTGTCTCGGGAGTGGGGAGATTGGGATGATAGAGGCCAAGCAAAGTCTATCAAATTTTTTCGCATGATCATGGATGAGTCTTGGTGGAATCATGCGGAGGCATTAATCAAATCGATTAATCCTATCTACACGGTGCTTCGCATCACAGACATGGAGGGAAGCACATTAGGGCTCTTGTACGAGTTTATGGACAAGATTGGAGAGGCCCTCAACAGAAACACTTCCCTATCGCCTGATAAGTAAGACTTTTTACTTTTGTAATATGTATAATTATTGCAGTTACTAAATGGCAATTTGTTATCATGAAGCCTGGAATTTTCAGATATATATTATGTATGTACTATTATCTATAGTCTATGAATTTTGCATGCATAATGCATTCTAATTTCTTGTGGCATGATTTAGGGTTGAGTCCATCCGTGCTATATGGAATAAGCGGTGGAATTGGTTCCACCGCCCAATCCATGCGGTGGCACATGTATTGCATCCGCTCTGGCGCAGTTAAGAGCAATATGAGAATGACGAGTTGGAGGAGGGGATGCAACAGTATCTACAAAATTGGACAGGTGGTGACTTGGAGATGCAACGAAGACTGGAGGATGAACTTCTATTGTTCCGCAATCACAGCCTCTCCTTTGGTCGACCTACAACTAGGCTCCGAGAGACACAGTTGCAACCTGTCTCTTGGTGGGAGAAATATGGCAACTGTACTCCTACTTTGGTAAGAGTCTAAGAGGCAAGTTCCAACGCCACTAGTTGGAGCTTAGTCGTTAAGTAATTTGAAGTTTTATCTACTACAAATATGTTTAAAGTTATCAAGTTCCTAATACTTATCTCGGCTTAATTGGCTTATGGCAAAAACGCCTTGCTATACGTGTTCTCTCACAGGACTGCAGTTCCGGTCCTTGTGAGAGGAACTGGAGCACTTGGGCCCTCTTTCACACAAAGAAGAGGAACAGATTGAGCACGGCTCAATTGGAGCGGTTGGTGTTTTGTCATTGCAACCTCCGTCTCCTTGAGTTCACCGCCGGTTGCCCCGAACCTCGCCAAGTGAATGTAGACAAGGTGGACGTGGAGAAGATGGAGGTCATACCAGATATCCCACGGGAGGAGCTGGACATATACACCATGTTGTATGAGGAGCTGTCAGCACCAGCACACCACACACGATCATACACTCAACCATCTGGAGATGGTGCTAGTACTTCAGTTGCACCCGATGGTCCTGATCCTGATGTTGATGATTCTTCTTCAGACAGTGACACAGATGCCTCGAACTTATCTGAGGACGCAGAGGATGATGATGACGAGGAGGCCATGGATGATGCAGATGATCAGTAGTCCTGCTGTTTTTTTATATCATCCATGAGTGCTTTTATTTTGAGTCTTGCATGACTCATGAGTCATGAGTCATGAATCATGATCATGAAATTTGTGGACCATGAATCATGATCATCTATGGAGTCTGGACATTGAATACTTTCAAGTTTCAAGTTTCAAGTTTCAAGTTTCAAGTTTCAAGTTTCAACTTGTGTGCTAAGTTTAAACTTTTAAGTACTTCAAACTTCTAAATTTCAGATTCTTGTAATGCTAAACTTGTTAGTCATGACTCATGATACATGTTGATTTCAGATTATTGAAGCATCATTCAAGAATTTAGAATCATAGAGGCATGAATCATGAATGATGCATTGATGCTTGAAGGCTGAAGCCTGAATCTTCAGCCTTCAAGTATAGATAATTGTAATTTGTATTATGTATGATTTGCACTCTATTGATAATTATATTATGTATAAAAAATAAATTTTTATACATAAACTGTATCATATTGCCGTTTCTTCCGTTTCCGTTTCGGCGGGGCCCGGAAACTCCGTTTCTTCCGTTTCTTCCGTTTCCGTTTCTTCCGTTTCCGTTTCGGCTGGTAACTATGGTCAGCACACATGTTTAGAAGCGAGTTAGTATCCATCCTAGGATTTTGTCTCTATGACTATCCTAGCTTTGTACTTCATTTACGTTTCTGAAATTTCATTCTAGCTTCCTTCAGCTCCATGCTCTTGCGTTCTCTCGCTTCCATTCCAACATGAAGCAGCTTTGAGGGGCGTGTGAGCAAGGAAGGGCTGATAGTGGGAGGTGTGAGCAGAGAGGTGAGTGGTTGTGCAAGGGGAAGGTGGGAGGAGAGTGGAGTGGCTGAGAGGGGGAGCTGATTGTGGGCTTGAGCGACTGAGAGGGGAAGGTGAGCATGGGCTTAAGTGGCTAAGAGAGGGAGGTGAGCGTGGCTTGAGCGGTTGGTTCAGAGTAGGGAGCATAGTTACCAGGGAACGGGAACGTCCCGAAATTTCGAGTGCCAGAACGGGAACATTCCAGGAAGGGGGAACGGTGCCATGTCATATGACACGTCATCAATTCATATAAAAATATACCAATTATGAAAACAAAACCACCTTTAGCAACTCTAAACTTTACATTTCAGCTTTAGACATTTATAGACACTCTTAGAATACACTCTCTTAGAATACTCAAAACTGAAATGTACATGTTTGCAATGCGCATAAAGCATAGAAGTGTAGAATATATAGATCCGAGAGCATGTAATATGCAAGTACAAAAAAAGGATGCCATGCCTCGGGCCTGAAGGCCTCAATACAAAATAGGACTGGAGACTCTTGAGTCAAGTACATGGTGTATAGAAAAAAAGAGAGTCAGCCCTAATGGTTTGAATGTGGCATAGCAATGGAGGTCTCTCCCTCATCCTTCTGGGCCTCATCATCCGGATCCTGGTCTTGAGCCTCATCATCCTTATGCTCAGGAACATCCTCTACTGCATCACTGTTGGAGTTCTCATCAGTTTAAATCCAAGACATGGTTCAGGAGTGTACTCTGCCTTGAACTTGTTAAGCAAATACAAGTTTGCATTAACAAATACAAGATCATTTGCCTTTTGAACCCCAAGCCTGTTCCTCTTTTTGGATGCAATGTTTCGAAAATTTCTTCACAACGGCTCAATGGGCAAAGAGCTAGCTTCCTGGCTGAGTATATGAATGACCAAACTCTGCAACAATGGAGCATCTGCCCCATAGTCCTCCCACCAACGAAATGAGGAAATCTTGAACCTATCATTTTGTGCATCCTCCAAACCAAACAACCCTTTTCCTTGCCTATAATATGACATCTCCTCTCACACTTTTCTCCTATCATTAGCACTTGAGACAAGTCGTCTCAGTACCTTCTCCCATTCTTGCACCACCTCTTTATCTGTTTCTTGCCCCTTCCCTTGAAATTCTGGATCCAAAACAAAGGATGCAGCCTCCAAAGGTGAATGATATTATGTCCACCGAGAGCTTACTAGGGTCCTCAACTCCTCCTTCCTCCAAGCATACAAACCATCTATACTTTGAATGGTCTTAATCATCCTCTCCATTCCTTCATACACCTTCCCAATACAAGGACCATCTCCATCAACAAGCCTCAACATCAAAAGAATAGGCTTTGTAACCTGAAGCAGAAGTCGAACATCATCCCAAAAGAGGTCATCCCTGTAGAGTTCCATTCACACCATGCATCCCACATACCAGGAGCTGGAGGAACCTCATCATCTTCCATAGGTATTAGGCATTGCGTCCTCTTCAGCAGTCCGTGTGGGCACCATGTCGACGGGCATATGTACAAAATGGGCTGACTTGAGCAGCGTATTGAGGGCAACGTCCGGGAGGTTGATTGGGGCGGTAGAGGAGATGGACTGAGGTCTCGTGTTGTGCAGTGTTGGTGTTGGAGGCATTGGAAGAGTATTCGGGAAGATTTGTGCAAGGAAGTGGGGGTGGGACGGGTTGGGGGACTTGCTGGGTGGGTTGGGCAGGATCAATGGGAGGTGGCTGTGGGAGCTTGACAAGTGGGGCAAAAGAATTAAATACGGATATGGCTTCTTGACCCTCCTCCTTGGTGACTTCTTCGGGGTATGCTACGTGGATTGTATCAAAATTGCTAGCCAAGGACTCAAGTGAGTCTTGGAGAGCTTGTAGCACCCAGCTGTACAGTATTATTATGCCGAGCGGATGGTAGGTGGTGGAGCGGTAAGCCCCGAGATACCATTGTGTTTGAATCGCAAAGGCTCGGCCGTAGGCCTGCATCCAATTGATGTCAGCTTGAAGACTTTCAGGAGTGCAGACCCACGGGCTGAGTTCCTCGGGCTTGGCTAGTTGCATCACGTCATTGTCCTGAGGATAATTTGTGGACTCTGTGATGACTCGACACCATGCCTAGAAGTTAAGTAGTGGTTGGGATTACGGCAAAGGATGGGGGGAGTGGAGAGTAGGGACAGTAGAAGGGAGTGGAGAGAAGGGGGCTGAGGGAGTAGGCTGAGCTTTGAAGGCTGAATTTCAGCAAGGGAGTAGGAGCAGGAATAAACAAGAGAGGAACTACAAAGACAGCCTTTGTCTCATTGACGGTGTTTGCCTTGTACCTTCAGCTTTCACTCTATTTCTAAATCCAGTTCAAACAAAAGCATCTTCTTGTGTGCAGAATTTAACGCAAAACACTTGCTTGGAATTCTCCAATAGTCGAATATACTCCATCCCATCATAGCCTTGAATAGCACTACTTGTAGGAACCGTTATTTGCTGCTTCTCTTCTGACTGTGGTTAAATACATGTCCAGTTCAATGAGTAAATGTTTATTAGCATGAACTTTTTTTTCCAGGAAAAGCACAGATCATGAAAAGAAAGCAATGGGTGCTTTTGAATTAATTGAGAAAATTAGAAAGGAGTTTGAGGCCCTGCAGAGGCCAGATTTAGATATTGAGGCTTTCAGACCAATAGTATCACAAGGATCTCCAAAAAGTAAGTCATCTATGCAATGGGCTGATTCTGTTGAGTATGTGGGAGATCAGTCGATCCCTCCAGTGGCTTTTGCTGATGAAGGCTCTACGGGTAAAGGCTCGGAAGATGAAGTACCCAAAAAGGAAGTAACCAACGAAAACATAGGTGGAAGCTCTCAGGAAGAGACAGCAGGTTGGGAATTCGATGAGCTTGAGGAAGAGCTTGCGGAAGCCTCATCATAAGCCGAACTTCTGAGTGGTTCATTAGATCCTTGCTGGTGGGATTTCTGATGGCATAAGGACCAAGAGTGTACCTGTGACAAGATGTGCCACAAATGGACCTGCAGCGTTGTTGCATGAGAACGATATAGTGGAACTTCCCACTTGAGGCTGCTTTCCCAATATAAATGGGGTTCAGACAAGCAACTAAGACCAGTTTGTATACATACATGCTACTCGGCTACTCGGAATTTGCAGAATCCAAGACAATCCTGGCAGAGAATCATTCAGCAAGTGGAATGCTGTTCTTGTTGATCTGAGAGAGATCGAATCAAAGAGTTACAGTTCTGTGATACAGTGGTGCTTTTCTTACATGTAACACTGAGCTTGAGGCCTCATGTAAATTTGATATTCTTTTATGTTTTTATCTATTTTAATGGGTGCCCATATGTAATTACTATCTTGACAGAATTTACACGTTCGCCTGTTGACAGCATTAATTTTATAGCCACTTGTTTTGGTTATACTGTTTGCTTTTGCAAGCTTGCTCATAAATTTTATTTCGATCTATTGTTGAGCTAGCCTTGCTCGTTTTTTAAAATCAAAGAACTTCTAATGGTACCATGGTTTTTAGTCCATTGTGAATATTTACTCACATATTGTTAATTGAAAACTCTCAAACCTAATTCCTAGATTACATGCAGCCAAGTAGATTGATTTGTAATTTTGAAACAAAAGGTACATCTAAAAATATTACCAAAAAGTGGAATTCCATGGGTGGTGGTGCTTACGCACAGCTAAACCAGGCACACAACAAACACACATTGCCAATGCAACCCCAATATTTAACATACTGACCACTCCACACACAAGATAACAGAACGAAATACAAAGGTAGGGGAAAACATTAAAACATAGGTTGCAACTTAGCGAAACGTGTAGAGGTGTAGAGAAGGTACTCGAGAAGGGAAGCCTCCATGCATAGTCTCCATATGGTTTCAAAGCGATGCATGCTTGTCGTAACGCCTACTAATGGTTGGGGCGAAAATTTGTAAGCGCATAGTTCAGCAAGGTTTTGAGGGTGCAATGCTTATTCATTGTGGGTTATTCATTGTTGCTGCGAGGGAATATGAGGGAATGCCCTTTTTTTTGCAAGGCATGTTGCATTTTTGTTTTTGTTTTTGTTTTTTTTGGGGGGGGGGGGAGAGGGAATCCTTAGCCCCATTTGTAGGCTTTTACACACAAAGGGAAACAATAAGGGGGTTAAGTCAATTGGAATATTGAGACCCTAGATTCAATGTACAATATTGGGAGAGACTACGGGATCTTGATAGAGTATTAAGGAGGGAGCCTATGAGGATTTGATAGTGTACTACGGATTGGAATGGTATGAAAGAAAATAGGCCATGGTAGAAGATAACAACAAAACACAAGTACTTGGTAGGAAATTGGAGGGCATAAAATTTTTATGATATATCGAAATTGCTAATACAAATGGTGGCTATTGTTATCCACTTGTGTGCTCTCAAGGGAGATCCGATGGTGATTTGGGTGAATGTTGGACAAGAGGGGCGACTTTTATTATGGAGGCCGCAATAGGAAATTGGAGAGGATTAAAAAATTTTGATATACCAAAGATGTTGTTATAATTCATCAAGTCCTTGAGGGTTTAAATAAACAAGTAAGGAGTATTTAAGGCTTATAAATTGTGGATAAACTTTAGGAAAGTGATAAGGCTCCTAGGACATGGAATGAGTTTGAACAAGATTTCTTGATAAAATTTATACCCAAGAATATAATCAAGAGACTTTATTAAGGAGTTCCATGGAAACGATGACACCACAAAGTTTGGTAAAGGATGTAAATGAAAGAATAATAATATAGAAGATGAGTATGTGCTCTACAAGGGTATGCGTCTTGGATGATAATGACATTAGGTACCAAATTCTAAACGATGTCATGATAAACGTGTTGGAATTCAAAAGACTTTTGTTCTTTTATCAAGGCAATTTTACTAGGTTGGAATGTATAAGGACACAAAGCTCCCAAATAAGCTAGACCATTGTGGATTGGGATAATGGTTTTAAGAAGTTGTAGGAGTGATGGTAAAATTAAAAAGGATAATCACATTTTCTTGGTGAAAGAAAGGTCATTTAGATCATAGAGGTTATGGTACAAGAAAATGGCAATAAAAGGAAAACTTATTGGAAAGAGTATCCACCCATATTAGCATTTGCATATAGCAGTGTTAAATGGGTTTTAGTCCATTCATGGTAAACTACGGATTTTAGACCAGCACACCAATCATAGTGGAGCTCAAAAAGGAGATGTTTCAACAAGTAGAGATTTTCTTGAAGACATAGAGAAAATTCTTAACATAGCAAGATACTACTAAAGGGGATGAAGATAGAGGAATAAATTGAGTGGATCCACATCGTAGAACGGGTCAAATTTGAGTAGATCTACACCATAGAAAAGGTGGAGTTTGCACAAGGCGAGAAAATCTATCCTAAGAGGCTTATATCTTTGTTAATGTCCAAATTTGTGTCCTAGGTATTGTGGAACATTCCTAATACTAAAGATAATTGAAAACTTTGCTTATAAGTTAGCTCTACCAGATTGATGGAGAGCACATCCTATTTTCATGTAAGTAGACTTAAAAAGAAACTAGATGATGTTGATAACATTGAAGAGACAATTTCAATAATACCTTGTAATTTGGAAAGTTAGACTATAAGTGAGTTCAATGGCAATAGATCTCCAAAGGAAGTTTTCTAGACTTGGATTTGGAGGATCTCTTAAGGTGAATGTAATGCTATGTCAATTGTAATAGTGAGACCCTAGGTATGGCTTATAATAAGAGAAACCATGAGGGCTTGACAAGAGGAACAATAAAGAGTAGGACCAGTAGATTGTGTCCTTTGCCATGCTAGCATGCATACTGAAGAATTGATTTCAATCAACTCAACCTAAGCACGAAGAGGCAAGTTCTCCTAGTGGTAATAACTCACCTTATTGTTTAAATTATTAAGCAAAAGCCTTTGTCAATAGCTAAAAATTCAGAGATTCCTTTTAGGTTCCAAGTGATAAGGTGATTTTAGGGTGCAAGTTTACATTTTGAAGAATCACACACAAAAGTATTTTCCAAGGTCACGTTCTTTGTAAGTGCAAAAATTATAAAAAGTGACAACACGGCACTACTATTCCTTGGTTTGTGACAATATTGTAGGTGCAAAAATAGTGGCACAGTTGGAATATAGTGTTTGGAATTTGTGTATTTGGGTTTGATTGAGGATTTTAATATAAATTATTATATGATTGAGAATTTTTCATGTGGCACATCGTCAAATTGATCCTATAGAGACTCTAAGTTTACAATCACACTAAGATTGTAGTGATTGATTGAAGTTCAACAATAGTAAATTCTTTGCTCACACAATATCTTAAAGATTTCTATCAATCTATCACAACAACCTACAACCTAGCTATGGTGGTTATACAAAGCAAGGAAACATGCACCTTTAATTTGCTCATGTCATTTAGACAACACTAGGTAGGGAAGAAGATGTTTTCTTCGTAATATAACTTGGTAGATTTATTATTGATACCAAGTTATTGCTAAAAGAAAATCGTTGACATTGTTTTTTGTAATTTCGTACATTAGATTTGGAGTCAAAACATCCCATACCTTTCAACGTATTTAATAAAATTAACAAGGGTTGAAAATCAATGCTATAGTCATAGTGGTTGTTAATGAGATTTTGCAACATAGCTAACTATGGTTTGAAGAATTTGCAAAATTTTGTATTCTAATTTGGCTCCATTATATGTGTGTGTGTGTGTGCAAATGCAAGCAAGCATGTATAATAGAATGAATCCAATTAATGGTGGCTAATGTTATTCATTTTAAAAGAAAGGTATTTGCATTTTGCTAGCATAAGTGAAGCACCTAATTAAAGCACTATGTTGTTGTGAATTGTATCAATCCCTTTGTAGACTTTGATGTCTGTCTCCTTGAGCCTTTTGAGTTGGTCATTACCATCTAAGAGCTAAAGTAAAGGGTTCATTGTATTTAAAATGTTAGGTTTTCCTTTAGCTTCTTCATTTTCAAACTTGTTTTATGCATTAGACATTAAGAAGCTATTTTGATGTTGTGGAGAAATAAAAAGTTGGATCAAGATTTATATAGAAAAAAATATTATAGAAAAAAATATTATGGTAATGTCTAGTTATTGCTATTGATTTCTTTCCTTATGATGGATTAAGAAAACCATAACAAACGTCCACTTCATGCCCATCTTTGTGAGAAAAGATGCAAGAAAAGCACATGAAAAAGAAGCAAAACTCTTCAATGGACATGCCAATGTATTGCATCATTTGCTTTTCATAGGACTTCTTATGAAATGAAATTTGATTCCAAAATGTTGTTTCAAAAATTTATAGTGCACTTTACAATGAAGAATGCCGGATATAGCATTCTTTAGACCACCCCCTGTTAATACAAGCTAGCCAGTTTACTTTAAAATATTAAAAGAAAATAGAAAAGAAAGAAAGAAAGATGAAGTATCCATGTTAATTGATCAAACATCAATCCCAAATAGGTGTTGCATGTATTATATGACCTAGACATATGTTTTATTGAGCCATTCCATAACATCCAAGAAAAGAAGATTCAAGCAAGGACAAAAGAAGTTCAAGCAAGGGCAAAAGAAAATCTAAGAAGTGTTAAACTATTTAATCTTGACGACAAAGCTGTTGATACTTTCACTAAACCTGTACGAAAAATAAAAACATTACAAAGCTCAACGACAATTCTAGATGAAAGCATGGACATTTAAAAAACATTTTCACTAAACATGTATGAAAAATCAAAACAACGCAAACGCCCACAAACACTAAGAGCTTGAAGAAAGCATGGAAATTTAAAATACATACTAAGTATAATAAGGAAAAAAATCACAAATATAAACATGCCAACCTCCGACATGCAATCATGTGTCAAAGCATTAGGTTAGATCAATAACATGTTTGCAATATTATCAAAGCTTGTATGACATTCCAATGAACAGATCTTACTCATGTGAAACCCATTTCCTTGAGTTTTGTGTATATTGATAGACTTAATGTGTTTATTATCAATCCAAGAGCTTTTTAAGCTTGTTCGTAGCAAGGATAATAAAAGGCATCACTAGAATTAACCTTTTTCAAACTTCGCATGCATTGCCATTGGTTGGAGGGAAGTTACCGTGACACTGGCAAGTCATTAACACTAAATCCAGTGTTGGTAAGGTCGTGCATGAATGCCAACTTTACGATCTAGTTATTAAAAATGCTTAAGAGTAGTCTAGAATAACGTGTAACAATGGATGGCTATGTGGGGCAAAACTATCCTCCCTTCAAGGAGAATCTGAGAACACCCTTATCCACATCAAGCATCACCACCTGTGGGTTTTAGAAAAAGGTTTAAGAGCTTAGCTTTTTGAAGTAATCACGACTTAACAAGGTGGAATGATCATTATGAACCATTGGATACACTCATGGATAGGTTCACATATGTAGTGACCATTTAACAAATGTTTGTCGAACCATGCTCGAGAAGAACTTCTCCTAAGTTAACTAGCATTATTTGTGTTAACCAATTATACTCAAGCTTCCATTTGGCTTGTAGATCAACAAGCTATATTCATACCTCCATGATTATCCACTCCATCTTATCATATTCCTCTAAAGCTATATATTCTAATCTAAACTCCCTAAGAGAGGAACTGGAACTGAGACATTGAAAGGCTAGGTTGGCTACATTGTGCATGTGCGCCATGCCACCCTTGCATGATGAAGGCTCTAGTAGGGACTTGAAACGCCTACGCAACCTTTTGAAAGTAGGGAAGGAGATAATGAGTGAAGAGAATGGGTACGTTGCAGCAACCTCGAAAGTAGAGGAAACGAAGATGGTGGTCATTACGGATGACGATGACGAAGAAGAGGAGCTACCCAGCGCGCCATCCTATGCTGACATGCTGGCAAATAAACTCCGCGGAGGATTCTCCCGACTGGATGACGACGAAGCCAATCATATCATGCATGCAAAACTGGCGCGAAGAGCAAAGGAGGTGGCCAACAAGACGTGGTTTGAAAGTGGGCGCAAGCACACAGTGGTCTACAAGCTCCAAATGGAAGATGTCAAACTGGCCAAGTTGGCGAAAGGAGCGATGTATCTTTTCTTCATACAAAGAGCACTCACCAGTTTATGGCCTATGAATGCAACCGTCCCCCAAGCTACTACTCAGCAAGGTTCCTGGGAAGAGGGTTTTTCCTAGTGCAGTGCGTATCGGAGGCGGTACGCAACGAGCTAGTGGGTCGGGATTTCTTTTTCGCAAGAGCCTCCGTCATGGTGCTTCCGTGGCGTCCAGCCTTCTCCATCGACGAGTTCCTGTTCCACGATTTCCCGGTGTGGGTCGAGTCTCCCGGCATGCCAGCCTGGATGGTGGAGAAGCTGGAAAGGGTGGCTACCTCACTAGGAAAGGTCTTGGTCCCGGATGCTTCAAAATCGCCTACATGTAAAAGACGGGTTTGGATCCTCTGGGATTGGAGCCAGGAGATCCCTGAGGTGGAGATTGCATTCCCCAATGGTGCGCTAGTGGCCCTTGGTGTCAAGTTCGGGCTGTTCCCGAATGCGTGTTACATTTGCAGGAAGCTGGGCCATTATGCGAAGAACTGCCCATAGAAGAGTGACAACACAATGATGGCATGCAAGGTACAAGGTATTGAGGAGAATACCCGGAAGGAGGGACAACAAGAAGTGATTTGGAAATCTCGCAAGCGGAGGCTACTCAACCCCATGCAGGATCATCCGAGAAGACGAAGCACATACACGAAGATTCCCTGGGTTGTCGTCCTAGTGTGGAACCATGGAAGACGGTGGGCAGAAAGAGGAAGATTACAATCGAGGCCAGTCAGGTCGATGAGACCCAAATGCTACCCGAAGCTAATGCGCCACTTGAGAACCGATTGGATGCAAAGACATCAGAGGACATGCAAGATGACGGGACGACTAGTGTTGGCGTCATGCAGGAGCTTCTGACTTGTATTGAAGAATCAACGCCAGAGGCGAACCACAAAAAAAGAATGCACGACGAAAGAAAGGCAGAGTTCTCAGAGAGCCCTGGCAGAGGGAAAGGTAAGGCTCTCCCCCACAGCCTTTTGAAACGTCTCAAAGAAGTGGCGAGGGGTGTTAACTCAAGTAGGGAAAACGGGTTCAACTTCCTTACAGATGCATACAAGGCTAAGGAGATTAGTATTCTGCCTTGGAACATTCGAGGGTGTTGTGATAAGGTTAAACAGAAAGCCTGCTTAGAGTTGTTTCGTAGAATGAAGCCTCTCAGGTAATTTTGCTTCAGGAGCTTAAGTGTGGTCCTCACAATGATTGGTGATTTGGTTGTGATCAGCTAGGGTATGACATGTTCATCCTCTGTCTAGGGAGGCTCAATGGTCTTAGTTGCTAGTCACTTAGCAACTTGGGAGGTGTTGAGAATTGGGGAGGGATGGGCGATTGGCGTAGCTTTCTCTATTGGAGACTTAAACCTGTAACATGATTAGCGTCTACGCGCCAAATGCCCTCATGACCGATCTGATTGCTGGAAAGAAGTGAACTCTGCAATCTTCAATAGTCGATGGATTATGAGGGAGGATTGGAATTTCACTACCGAAGAAGATGATAAATCCCACAAAACCTCAACAATCTCTGGCTTAGAGAGGGATGCATGGGACTATCTTTGCATGAATCATGGGTTTGTGAATTGCGCCTTGCTAGATCCAATTGGCCTCTCTGGTTTAAATTGGCCGAATTGGAGACTGAGCCAATAGGCTTGATAGATTTTGCATTTCGAAAGAAGGGTGGTGGATTTGTAGCCCTATGGGGGGTGAACATTTAGCAAATTTAAGTGTCTCTGATCATGCTCTGATGCTTTGGAAGTTTCACACACCATGCCACGTGACAAGGTCCTTCGACATTCCCTTCAAATTCAACAAAAAAGCCCTAAGTTCTACATGGCGACGAGGGAGGAGAGGCGCAGAGCGAGCAACGTAATGCTATGGATTGATGGGACGCAGCTAGCTAAAGAGTGCATGTACATGCAAGATCGGAGCAAAAGACTAATAGAGCTAGCAGGAAGATGTCATGACGGCTCGAATAAAAAGCCTATGTGCAACCCTGTCAAACGCCCCGAAAGATGCAATCTTGGTTATTGTTTTGGTTGAAGCCAATGTGCAATAACAATTAGCAAACAAATCTGGCTAGTAGTGGGAGATTGCCCCTCAAAGGCTTTCTTCCAATCAGTAAAACACAAACACAAGGGAGAAGATTGATCAGGTCGTCGATTCTCAAGGTAACATCATCTCCAAGGTTTGACACATCGTTGAGATCTTTAAGAAAGAACTAAGCACCAATGTTGGTGAGCCGGCAGTTCAGGATTAGGGGTGGAAGGACAAGATGCGAAGAATCCTAGAAGGTGTCGATTGCAAGGCACCCCTCTATCAAAGAAGGCGACTGGCGAGGCTGTTTAGAGTTGATGAGTTGGAAGAAGCATTAAAGTGCCTTAAAGATGACAAGTCACCCGATCCAAACAGTTTAACCTTGGAGTTTTACAGGACATTTGGGATGTCATGGGCCACGACCTTGTCGACATGGCCAATGAGGCAATGAAGAAAGGCTCCATGTTAGAAGACGTTAATGCAAGGCTCATAAAGCTACTTCCCAAGAAGCCAGACAGGGTCAAGGTAGGAGATTGGCAACCAATTACAATGCTCAATCCGTCCTACAAAATCATTGCCAAGGCAATCACGACCAGGATCAAGGAGATTTGCATGTTGATGGACATCAAGCAGAAAGGCTTCATCAAGGGCAACGATATCTTTGAGAACATTCTTAACATGGCCACAACGGTGGATTACGCCCAAGCTTCAAAACATAAGGTGATTGCCTTCGACCTCCGACTGCATTCGTTGGGACTATTAGCACAAAGTCTTGAGCAAACTAGGGTTCAGCAAGGATTTTGGGGCAATTGTTAGCTACCTATTCAAGAAAGCATCCACAATGCTCTGCATCAACGGAGGGGTAGTTAGGGACTTCGACCTCAAAATTTGTACAATGAAAGCATTGCCAGACTACTAAGGGAAGTTGAGTCTTGCGTGGCTTCCGGTTCGAAATGCAATCGGCACAACATTTCATATTCGCACTGACACAGAAGTTCCCCATAATTTTAAAGACTTGCAAGTCTAGGTGGTGCCAAGAGGCCAAGTCATCCGATACCTAGGAGCTCCCATTGGCATTGATGTCTCTAAGAAGCAAAGGTTTGATAGGATACCATAACACTCAGCAAGAAAGGTATAAGGAGGTGGGCGGACATGTGAAACGACCACAAAGCCGACAAATTGCCCAAGGAGGACATCCAATGCAAATTCCGACTAAATTTAGGCAAAGCAAACCTTCTAAGGGCCGTAATGGATAGGATTCCCCATAACTGGCCTACAAACACTACTAAATCGAAAAAGAAAATAGTGCAGAGGAAGATAGGCAAGAACCAACTCAAGAAAATTGTGTCAAGAACAGAGTACAAAAGGCTAGCTCAAGATGTTCTAGTGAGTACAAAAGGCTAGCTCAAGATGTTCTAGTGATCTCAAATATGAACAAGTGGATGCCAAGGAGACAATTCACTTGGTGGAAAGCCAAGCTCAGAGAAGTTTGGAAGGAGTGTAAAATGGGAAGCAAACTTCCTCTTATGGAAGACTATGCATCAGTGGCTCCACATGAGGGGCAAATTAACCAAAAGGTCCCACGTTGACTCTCAATGAGACAACCATGGAGTTTGTACTCCATCTTTTCTAAATGCCCAATGACGACGAAAGTTTGGCACAACTTGGAGCGTGATGTGTGAGACTAATGTCCAAGTTCAATATTTGTGGCCAATGGAAGGTGCCCCTGGTGGGTGATATAATTGGATTGCCCTGAACTTTGGCTGCCGACTAGGCGTATGTAAGGGCCACATAATCTAGGAGTGTCATAACTCTTAAGTATTCAAGAAAAAGCTTAGGATAAACGGGTAAGAGCAAGCGATTAAGCAATTAGTTGGAGCCAACGTCAAGGACTTTAGTCTAATATTGCCCTTGAAAAAGCCGATTCTCAACAAAGCTTATTTGGAAATACGAGGGTTCTTAACCAAGAATTAGGCTTGCTTGCAACACAAGGTCGCCTCTTTCTCCACTCTAGGCTGATTTTTGTATACATCCTTTTATAAATTGCATGTCGATTATATTTAAAAAAAACCAAATAATCTAATCATGCATATACTTTCATAATGAGATTGATAATATGCTTCCCATCATAATGAGTTTGGATTAATGTCACATGGGCAAGGTTGTGGTATATATTTTAGTGGTTTATATACATTGTCTTAACATTCATTTGATAATATGCTTCCATCATAATGAGTTTGGATTAATGTCACATGGGCAAGGTTGTGGTATATATTTTAGTGGTTTATACACATTGTCTTAACATTCATTTGAATATGTCCTCTAGTACATTTGCCTTTCTAAATTTTACTTTAGCATATTATTAAGGAGATAAACAAACTAGGCCTCATCATTTCGCGTTTCTTGAGAGCTTTTGTTGATTACAAAATTTATCATTTCACTTCTCCTAGCCTATGAATATGTAGTATCTTATTTTTCCTCCTAAAATGGTAGTAAAGCAGACATTTTTTCATGCAAAAGAAAGAGGATACAAATTTTTAAAGGAGATTGGGCTTAAAGACATTTTTGTAATCTAATCTCCAAATATGGCAATTTGAATTTTAGAGATTACAAGTGCAAATTCACAAAAGAGTTTCAATCTTTCACTATATTAATACCTTTAAGGAGGTAGTGCTAACAAACTTGACATTATCCACACTAGAAATATCCACTTCCAATGCTTCAAGCTTTGTAGTGTCAAGCAAACTTTACAAATCCAAGGTAAAGGTAATTTTCTATAGAGCTATATATAATCAGTTTTAAAAGTTACATGTAACTAAATGTAGATTACCAATGATTGCAAGACACAATAAATGTGACAAATTTTCCAATATATTTAACATGGTAAAATTTAAGAGTAGATTAGTGGGCATGACTTGAACAAATAGTTGAATTACCAATGGTTATACAATTTATAAGTAATCTTAGAAATGAAAAAGAAAAAGCCTGCATCACTAAGATTTCCAAGTAGACTCCCTAAACTTGTCCCAAAAAATAATGGAACTGTAAGCCACTATTCTTAAATCCCCCATTGTGGCCTTGACATATGTTGAAAGAGTGATGAAAAGTTTCATAAAATGTCCATAGACTTTAGAGCATCACAAGCTAGAAACAATTTATCCAATGTAGATGGTTAAAAATAATTGTTTCAAATGAAGGTATATACCTAGATGAAAGAACATTCCCAAACTCATCCTCTAAAAACACAACATAGTGCAGTTTCGATCTCATGATAGTCACTCACAAGGTTGAAAACCATAAACTCCATCATGCATAGCAGGAACTAGCTACTATGACATCCCCACTGACGTCATCAGCGCCCAACAGTGGGTGTAGACCAAAGTACAAAAATATGCTCTCACATATAAATCCACACACCCACACATACTTGAGCATCCATTTGTACAAAGTCTTCGTACTGAGTTTCTATCGACACTCAAGAGGTGAAGGGCAGACTCAACCATGATGAAGGCTAGCACTAAAGAGAAGGCTAATCAAAAGGTAGTCCAAAATCTCTTCATTCAAGCTACAACTGCTTGTGAAGTCTAAACATTTTCATTTTAGTCTCTCCCCAACGAGCATCTAAATCTAGATCTAGCTGATAGGGCAACACACCATTTAAGATAGAAAGAATTATCACAATACCAGCAGACCACAACTTGGACGAAAACTTCACGAGGTGAAATTTGCATGTTCGCCAATACTGCAGAAGCATATACCTAGATGAATCCAGGAACATTCCCAAACTCATCCTCTAAAAACACAACATAGTGCAGTTTCAATCTCATGATAGTCACTCACAAGGTTGAAAACCATAAACTCCATCATGCATAGCAAGGACTAGCTACTATGATATCCCCACTGACATCATCAACGCCCAACAGTGGGTGTAGACCATAGTATAAAAATATGCTCTCACACATACAAATCCACACACCCACACATACTTGAGCATCCATTTATACAAAGTCTTCGTACTACGTTTCTATTACCACTCCGGAGGTGAAGGGTAGACTCAGCCATGATGAAGGCTAGCACTAAAGGAGAAGGCTAATCAAAAGGTAGTCCAAAATCTCTTCATTCAAGCTACAACTGCTTGTGAAGTCTAAACATTTTCATTTTAGTCTCCCCAACGAGCATCTAAATCTAAATCTAGCTGATAGGGCAACGCACCATTTAAGATAGAAAGAATTATCACAATACCAACAGGCCGCAACTTGGACGAAAACTTCACGCGGTGAAATTTGCATGTTCGCTAATACGGCAGAAGCATATACTTAGATGAAACCAGGAACATTCCCAAACTCATCCTCTAAAAACAACATAGTGCAGTTTCAATCTCATGATAGTCACTCACAAGGTTGAAAACCATAAACTCCATCATGCATAGCAAGGACTAGCTACTATGACATCCCCATTGACGTCATTAGCGCTCAACAGTGGGTGTAGACCATAGTATAAAAATATGCTCTCACACATACAAATCCACACACCCACACATACTTGAGGATCCATTTATACAAAGTCTTCGTACTGAGTTTCTATTGGCACTTCGGAGGTGAAGGGCAGACTCAACCATGATGAAGGCTAGCACTAAATGTATAGTTAAAAACTTTGCCATTCCAAATGCATCTCTTAAATAATACCTCATCATTGTTCATGATCCGCTATCACATTACTTTTCTTGGCCATAATCAATAAACGAGTAAATTGGTCACTTTTCTATTCCAATGCTTCAACAACTCATTACTTTACGCTAAGGCATAGATGCCCCAATGGCCCAATTCATTGTAAACCTAAATCAACTGCCATTCCATGTAGACCTTAACATAAAAGGGAAAACAAAAATGTTCTTCGACCTTCACATAAAAGGAAAAACAAAAAAATTCTTCCTTTGGACAAGCTCAAACAAGAACCTTTCATGAAGTTGAGGCTAACATTACGCTTGAACTACCAAATTCGGTTTCAACATCAATTAACAAAATCATGTCGATTAACATTACCATGGCAATCGTGCACAATTTTAGAACGCATCAAAATTTTCAATCACAACAAAAGGAAAACCAAGAGCATGATGCTACAAGTACTTAATTGCAACGGAGATGAAATACGTCTAACAACCCCCAAAGAGACAAGCATCTACGACAAGGATTCAAAATGTGCAAGCCCCCAATGCAACAACTTTAGCAGCAGAACCGAGAATGAGCCTCGTTGCTATTTCGGTCTCCCTCTATTCAAAACACATTTGTTTACTTACAAAAGCGCTCCCCTAGTCAATGAATTTTCTGTCCTCCCTTCAACGCAGTAAAAACTCGAGAGCTGAAAATATCTAGGATTCATAATTTCTCCAAGAGGGGTCAAAATACATCCTTCAAAAGTAGGAAGAGTCCAAAACTACCCAACTTCTACAACAGTAAAACACTTATTAAATTTCTCAACAAGGTCTCTAACGGGATTTACAGAGGTAACATACCCACTGCAACAACTGCTTCAGAAGACACAACATTTGTCTGGACTTAAGATTGTCAAGAGCGTACGACAAAATGGCTGAAGTTAAAATTTGCAGCAGAACCATGACACAGAAGAAGCGAACCAAAACAAGCCCACGGCAGCTCGTACGAACAGGTCGAACAGGTGCACAGCGGCTGCAACGAAAGAGGGAAAAAAACGGGGGTAGCGGGGGCACAAGAACTCAGATTCGCCTTCTCTCAGTCATTTCCCAAGGCTCACGAGCAGCTGCTGCGGACCAAGTGCGGGCACGAGGTCCAGGCAAGAGCAGTGCAGCGGAAACGAGGAGTCGAGGAGTTAAAAAAAGAGGCACATCACAGTTCTTGTGAGGAGGGACTCAAGCCGGGGGGGGCGACAAAACCAAGAAGCAAGCCACCAGCGACACGGCCAAGAGATCCCGGGGGAGCTATGTACCTCAATCTGGCGAGCTCTCTGCACACCATCAGAGATCTGGAGAGAGGGGCTCGCGCAGGAAGATCACCGGCCAGCAAGAAGAGGCAAAGAGCTCCCGTCCTTGTTAGTTCTTGCTCGCCTCAGACTTAAACTAATGATACCTCTACTCTCTTTCTGTCTCTCACTTTTATACTACCTTCAAGCTTTCAGGGCATCCGTGGCTGCCTGCTCTTGCGACACCTGTCCACAAACATCCCCCCTTTTCTTTCTTTCTTTCTTTCTTCCTATTGATGAGCACCCGCCCTGGACAAGTGCGCACAGGGTCCACCTGCTCCGTCGGGTCTTCTCCAATCAGCCACCATCAGGGTGCTTTGCCATCCTTCGTCTGCTCCCTCCTGCTTCACTCTTGCTTTGGCTTTCACTTCGGCTTCTCACAGCCATGGTCAGCTTCACACACACCACACACCCACGCACTTCTCCACAAGCTAGGACACCAGGCCGGGCCTCCAAGGTTTGAAACCGTGACTCAAGGATTGGCAACTCAATGCTCAAATCACTAAGCCTAAGCCTTGGAGGCCAAATACTGCAAGGTATTTTGAAACATTCGCGTGCCACTGCAGCACATCATAATTGTATCTAGTTCTTTACCTTAATAAGCTCACAAGTTTTTTCAATTTGGGCCTAAAGGGCTTGATTCTTGTCCTAGAAAGGTCATGGTGTCCAGCAACAAAGGCCATCGCACCTTTCGAATTTCTTAGAAGCTTCTCTAGAATTCGAAATTGGGTGGTAGTGGTGCGGTGAAGGTGGGAGTATGTTGGGCAAGGCTTGTGGGACAAAGCTGGAGAGGGTGCCACATGGCAAGCCCTTCGCGTCACTTCTTGTGTTGTTTCATCCATTTTTTATTTTTGGGAGCTTTGTGAAAGTGACACGTGTAGAGAGAGAGCACTGAGTTATAGAGAGAGAACAACATCAATTATATAGAGTGTAGATTCCCTCATAACATACTTTCACATGTGTGGGACGAAGTTGGAGAGAGTGCCATGTGGTAAGCCCTTCATGCCACTTCTTGTGTTGCTTCTTCATTTTTAAAATTTTGGGAGCTTTGTCACGTGTAGAGAGAGACCATCGAGTTATATGGAGGGAACAACATCAATTATATATAGTGTAGATTCCCTCAGAACATACTTTCACATTTGTAAATGGAGACATCCTAACTAACATCCGTGTATCATATAATTGGTTGGCTACCCAGCTATTGATGATAACAAGTAGTGGGCTAACCAATTGATAAATATTATAAAGACAAGTCGTGAAGCTCATAAGCATCAAACACACCATTTCAAGGTCCACTATCAAAAACATCGAGTTTACATACAATCAATATTGCATATATATTTTGTAATGCCTCTCATATAACTTCTTGGGAATTTGAGCTAAGTCCTTATATATTTTGTGATGCCCCTCGTATATAACTTCTTGGGAATTTGAGCAAAGTCCTTATCAATAAGTTTACATAAACCTAAGAAGTTGAAGAGTGCTCTCCACACAAGATATAGTAATTTTGTGTAAAAAGTGTTGACAAAAACAACATGGGGAGCCTTTGGATGATGTGGGGTTTTTGTTTGAGTCACATGTGATTGGTGCTTTGGAACTATATTGATATGGTGACCCATCCAATCATGAGTAGCCATGCTACTTTGCATGGTCACTCTATGATGAGTTGATGTGGGCATGTCCGACCAACCAATGAGTTGAAGCTACATACATGAGGGGAAGGCGGTTCTACACTTCTTTTTGGCCCATTCGCAATAGCTTGTTCATTAGATTAGATCGTACGAGAGTTGTCTTTTGTTTGTTAGGCTGTGGATAAGCCTCGTGGGTTGTCTACTAAAATAGGTGATAGAGTTGGTTGTCTTGAGTCATATGTCTTTGTAAGTAGCTACAAGCCTTGTAGGGTTACACTACAATCTGTCTAATATCTCTAATTATCAGTCAAATATAAAGTCATTTGGTTTATTTGATGTGTCATATTTATTACTCTGTGTGTTAATCAAAAGAGAAAGAGCTATGCAAGTTTGTCTCAGGAGCTTTTGAATATGTGCACTTCAAAGGGAAAAGCGTGTATTGTTGAAGAATATACATCTATGAATGAGGTTCATTTGTGGCTTAATTTTTTAAAAAAATACTTAAGAATCCATATGGTTGTCTATATTCCTAGTAGGTAAAGCGATAATGAGCCAGGGAAAATAGGCATTACTTGTCTACCCAAACGTAGCTATGATGTTCTAACATCTAGTTTGTTTGGTTGGTGGAAGGTAAGTGGACCCCGACCTTGAAACCTAGATTGCCTGAGGATTCGACATCTTTTTCAAGATTATGTTTGTCAAACTCAATATTATAAAAGATTCTTAATTTTGTTCGAAATCTTGCAAACTCTAGTTGTTGCATTTTTCACCACACACACACACACACACATATAAAGACAAAATTAATAAAGAAATCCTATAAGCTTAAAAACAAAATAGACCCGGCACATAGAAGCAAAGGCTATTGCAACGAGAAAATTCGAGCAAGACATACTAGAAGAAGAGTACAATGGCTACTCAAAGCTGAGGTGCTAGGACAGGTGGAAAAAAAGGAGGTCAAATCACCAGCCGGATGAAGAGAGTTGAAATGCTCCTATCCTCATGATCACAAATCGCGTGGACATGAGAGCTAAACAAAGAAATGAACGACTCCAAAAAAAGAGCACCACCTAAAAAGAGAACCCTTGAGTCTTCTCTCAGCGACCACCACTAAAAGGCTGGAGAAGACAACGGCCAAGGAAGCTCAAGAAACCTAAAAGTACGCACATAAGACGTTAGTGAGCAAATAAATGGAAAGCAATCACATAGTATGCAAGCATCGTCAAGCCCTCTGGTTTCCCGCCTAACCACAATCACAATACATGATTCCGGGATTATGGCTGATGTAACAAGATGATTCGATCCTTCATACATGGCGACCAAGATACCTAAAAAATTTCACGCTTTAAGAAGGAACACCAGCAAAAGCACCAGACGTAAGCTACCCTGAACACAAAAAAAGCTGCCAAAGGGAACTATAGGAATGGTATCATAACAACCAAGAGCAAACAAAGGTGAGAACAACTTCTTTAAACCTCACTAAGGATGCTATAAAAGGGATGAGCTTTCAGAGAGCCTTTATGCAGATTGGCACTAGATCAGAGGTTGAGTACTCCTGGGAAGAAGGCCATGAGAACTTCTTAAATCCGGGTCTGTGCCTTCAACAAGATGAAGAGTCAGACGGAGGGGAATTGTGGGGGCTAAAGGCCACTGTACCTTAACCTCAGTTATGTACAATACTCAAATACATATGTATATGGATTACATAGAAGATTAGGGTGTTCTGTACCCACAAAACCTTGTATGGCTCTCCTTCTCTCACCCTCTTCTGTTTTCGCTTCTGTTGTTGAATCCCCTCACGGGTGGTCTAAGTGAGCCTGTCTGTGTGCCTGGAGCCTGAAGTATGCTGCTACAGCTCTATGGGAGGAAGGAGAAGCTTTGTTGGGTGACTTTACGGGGAAGGGAAACATGAAAAGGGGAAGGGAAAAGAGAATCTCCATCCTATTTAAGCAAGGAAATTTTCATTCTGTCTAAACACTTAGGAAGGAAAAGGGGAAAATGGAAAGAAAAATAATTAGGAAGGTAAGGAAAGGGAAAGAGGAAGAGGAAGGAAAAGGGAAAAGGAAATACTTAGGAAGGGAAGGAGAAGGGAAAGGGAAAGAGAAAGGGAAAGGGAAAATTGAAAAAGGAAAGGGAAGAGAGAAGGGAGAAGTGAAAAGGGAAAGGGAAGATTGAAAAGGGAAAGGGAAAGGGAAGAGAGAAGGGGAAGAGAAAGCGAAAGGGAAGAATGAAAAGGAAAGGGAAGGAGAAGAGAAAGGGGGAGAGAAAGGTAAAGGGAAACATGAAAGGGAAAGGGAAGAGATAAGTGACAAGGGAAATGGAAGAGAGAACTGAAAAGGGAGAAGGGAAAGGGAAAGGGAAAGGGAGGAGAAAGGGAAAGGGAAGGGGGAGGGAAAGTGAAAGCAAAAGGAAAACTTGAATTAATAACTTGAGAAAAGAAAGCAAAACCAACATACCTAGAAAATTGCTTCCTTTTTGGGAGCCTTGTATGTGTCTCCTCGATCCAATGGATGTCTCTCTAGCCCATGAAGAGTGGGAGAGTTGGTTGTAAGTTCTGGAGGGTTGAGAATTTGTAAGCAAGTTGAGAGATAAGGAATAAACCGACATGACTTGGGGTATGGTTTTTAGACATCATAGCATTGATATTATCACTGATATTACCATCGATAATATATTACTGTCGGTAATATTGTCACCATTTGCATCAAATTAGTGCTGAAAAACTCTACAAACATAAACTTCCTCAATTTTTTAATATCACCAAAATTTTAATGCTTCTCTCCATTTTAGCTCTAGTATAAATTTTCAAGATGGTAACATGTAGTGGATTGTGAAATTTTGGAGCCTAGGAGCCTTGTTTTAGGGTCTGTATCCCTCTTTTTTACCACACTTGGCATCACTGAATCTTTGATAGCATAAGGATAAATCCATGGCTCCATGCCTTGTAATGGGACAAGCCTTGGGATTACTGTAGGTCATTGATGGCCCACGTTTTGTACCAAACCTTGTCTACAAATAGTTTTTCACGTCCACATTTTTTATAAAAACCTTGTGTGGCATGCATTGGGACACTGTGGGTCCATAACATTGGTTTCCATGGGAATCTTGGGCATACTTGGTCAAAAGGGGATCAAAATTAGTAGGCCGCTAAATCATGATGGTACAAAGATTCATGATAGGTATTATTTCATTCGGAGTAGCAAAAGGCCTTGTTTTAGGGTCCATAGCCCTTTTATTACTGCACCTCGCATCATTAAAATTTTGATAGGGTAAGGCTAAATCCATGGCTCCATGGCCCATAATGGGAGAAGAATTTTCATGATTCTAGTTCACTGAGGCCCCAAGGTTTGTACCAAAACTTGTCCACAAAATAGTTATGCACATCCACTTTTCTTAGAAAAAACCTATGTGGCATGCTATGGGACATTGTGGTTCCACAACATTGGATTTTCATGGGCATGTTGGGAATCCATGGTCAAAATGGGACCAAAATTACGACGCCTCTAAATTATGATGGTAGAAAGATTCATGCTAGGTGTTATTTCATTTGGAGTCGCATAAGGCCTTGTTTTAGGATTTGTATCCCTTTGTTTAATTCACTTTGCATCACTGTATTTTTGATAGGGTAAGGAGGCCCATCCATTTTTGGCCAATGTGCCATATTGTGTTGTATATATTTCTATTTTAAAATGTATTTTTAGTACAAGAAATGCATTGTTTATGCCCAAAAGAGCACAATTAGTGTAGAAAAGAATTGGATTGACTGCAATGTGAGCATAGCCATCCAATTTTGGACAAGGGGCCCATCTCTTGTTGTATTAATTTCTACTCCAAAGTGCATTTTTAATGGAAGACATGCACTATATATGCTCAGAAGAATGCAATTTCACCCACTATGTGGATATTTCTTGTCAGGAGCATTTTTAAAATTGACCATCAATTTTTTTGTATCTAAATATTTATTTTCAATTATCTTTGAGCATGTATATTCATTTAGTCAAAGGTATGGAAGCCTCACAATATGGAATGCATAGGGTAAAGAAAATTTGCATTGGGTAGCACACTGTAAATATTTCAAGAACAAACAGACATGGGAGAGGAAACATAGGAAGCAACTATCTTGAGGAATTCTTCACATGGTTTAAGGTCACACAATAGAGAGAAAATCAATAAAACAAAGATCTTAATGCCAATCAGGTTAGCTAAAAAAGAAAACAACTCACATATAAGTGGGCTTGCTTAGCATATTGTGCATCATACGTCTAAGTTTATCAATATATACTTGCAAGCCCCAAATTGTTCCATCCATGTTGATTGTTTTTTCTTTTTTTGGCAATAAAAAATTGCCTTCTTTTACTAGAGTAAGTCTTTTTAGTAAAGTATACATGTCAAAGTGTCAATGTCCCTGTTTCATGAATGCTCTCCAATATACCATTATCTCCAAGATTGCCACTTTTGATTGTTGCACCCCTAATTTCTTTCTTGATTTGAGACAGTATATGCCCCATAGCTAGAACTGACACCTAATTCGATTCCCTAGAAATCATGTTGAAGAGTTGATCTATGTCCTCATGTGTTTCACCAACAAATAGGAAACTCATCTTCATTTTATCATGTATTCTTAATCCATTAAGCATTAAACATAAACCAAATTCTTCCCCTAGCAAGTACTTGCATGTATGAATTAAAAAACTCACTAGCCTCTTTCATCTTTTAACATGGACTTCATTTATAGACGTCACCACTTAGTTGCTATCATGTTCAATTTGATTCAACTATTCATACATTATAGAAAATTCACAATCCATGTGTTAAGACTCCACAAAAGTGAGGCTTGCTGAGTCTTCAAAGAAAGTAGCCAATGTAATAAAGTAATTGACATTCTGATGACCCAACTGACCCTCTCTTTTCATGCATGTTGGTTATTGCAAGGGAGCGCTTCGAAATTAAAATGTGACCATGGTGGATGCTAATAAACTTGAAGTCACAATATGTTACAAGTCACAACCATGTCAAGATTAATGTTTTCAAAGTGAAAACTTATGAACTCATGTGAGCGATGGGTTTTTGCTAGTTTCAGTTCTAAAAAAATGTTTCTCTTTGCCCATCACTACTCAAGAGTAAATGCTATTACTCCTGACGTTTCTAGGGAGGCTTGCACCTATGTCTCTTTGTAACTTTTGTTCCTTAATAAAAATAATGATCAAAATGTAAGATTTAAGTTGTGTTTTGAGTTTGTGGTTACGTGCTTCATGAGATATATAGAGCTAGACACACACGCACATGCCTCGCACATGCACACACACACACGCACGCATGCACACATGCATGCATGAGTTGGATGCATGAACACACCGCATGAATGAATACCTACACTCCCACATTCATGACATGGACATGTGCATTCACATGCATGCTTGCACACACACACATGCATGCACATGCACACATGCACATACATGCACTTTACACACACACACACACACACACACACACACACACATGCATCCCCGCTTGGGGTGTGTCTATAAGTCCATACTTGTGTGGAATTACCTTGGATTACTTTTCCATTATGAGCACTTGGATTCCATCTCACTAATATGGTGATGATATGGACCCCTTCACTAGTATGGTGATGATTAATCTAATTTATCATAAATTAATTTGCGGGGTTGTATATGTTATGTTATGGTTTACTCATACCCTTGTGATCTTAGGATAGGGAATGCTAAATAGCATCCTTTCTTATCTTAGAGTCAATTTCTCTTTTTGGCTGGTGTGGAAGTCACTAGCATGATTAATTTCCCCCACTTTCATTTGGCAAAAGGGAGTGATGAAATGGAGGGAATCTTATGCCATAGAACCACATAAACCTTAGTGGGGTGTTGGGACATGAATAGGTATTATGAGGATGATGTATATTGCAGTGGAGGTAGTGGGGATGACTGTGGAAGTCTGACCTAGGACGTTGTGCAACCCTCACAAACCTTAGGAAATGTGGAGCAATCATACCAATGGAAGAATCAAAGGATTAGGGAGGGAGTTCCCTCATGCTTTTCTCACATAAATGCTTATCTATGAAGGGATTAAATGTATCCCCCATACATACAAACCAAGAAACTTTCCCCATAGAGCTTGGTCACAAAGTTGTGAAATTTAGAGTAAGTATGCACCTCCCCCAATATCTCGGAGGAGAACCAATGCTTCTCTACATCAGAAACAAAATAGTTTCCAAGAGGTAATTTCAGTAGCCTTCTATCCCAAGCTTGCCTTCCATTAAATTACCTTTGTATAGAATGCTTTACCATGGATTAGACGTTGTACCGGCTTGGCAGATTCATTTTATGGTCATTGGACCCTAATAATGGAGCTCTTGGCCTTTTGTGGAGAAGAGGGAATGCTTGTAAAACCATTTAGCAGCTCTTTCTTTCATCTTTTGCATTACCCAATACATGGGGAGAAGGAGGGGAGAAGATTTTCTATATTTCGAGAGAGTCTATAATCTATAAGATTTTTTAAACGAGTCATTCAAATTAGAAACTACCTCTTATGGATTCAAGGGTGTAGAACACCTTCAAAGAAATGTTGGACCTGATCTTTTGTTGAATGGACACATATTTCCTTTGCAATTGTGTGTGTGTGTGTTAACCCTATGGCAACAAGGGCTAGAATTGCATTCTAGGACAACAACATGAGAGCGTCGTGTGAGTAGAGTAGTGGCAAAGCTCCACTTGTAATATCTCAAGCCTAAATGATAGTATGATGAATCTTAAAGCATGAGGATACCAAAATCCTCTATAGAAAAGATCTTATCATACTTGCAAAATCAGGATCTAGAGAGAGAAGACTAAAAGCCTACACTTTTTGGGGTCCCCCCACTTGTGTAGAGACCCAAAAGGTCCCCCCACTTTGTGTAGAGACTCAAAGGTCCCCCCACTTTGAGTAGAGACCCAAAGGTGCCCCTACTTTGTGTAGAAACCCAAAAGGTCCCCCCCAAAAGTGGAGGGACTCTTGTCCAAAAGGTCTCCTTCAAAAGAGGTCCCACCACAGAGGTACCTACGGATTGTGTAGAGACCAACATGTATAAATATCTCTCAATGGAATGAAGCTCCCACTCTTTGGGGTTCACTATTCAAGCTCACTATTGTGTTCATGTGATTGATCTCCATTGCGTCCATGCTCTCTTACACTATCATGTTTGTTGTCTCTGTGCCAACATGGACTTAGGTAGTATAAAATGTGTGTGTAGAGTAGCGGCAAAGCTCCGCTTATACTTGCATAAGGCTAGGAATAATCTCTCTTACGAATCCTCAACATACAAGTTCTATGTGCGATTCCTACATGCGCGTTCTACATGCAACTCCTACATGCAAGTCCTACATGCGATTCCTACATGCGAGTTCTACATGCAAGTCCTACATGCAACTCCTACATGCAAGTCCTACATGCAACTCCTACATGCAAGTCCTACATGCAATTCCTACATGCGAGTTCTACATACAACTCCTATATGCAAGTCCTACATGCATGTTCTACATGCAACTTCTACTTGCAACTCCTACATGCAAGTCCTACATGTGATTCCTACATGCATGTTCTACATGCGAGTTCTACATGCAACTCCTACATGCAACATGCAACATGCAACATGCGAGTTCTACATGTAATTCCTACATGCAACATGCAACTCCTACATGCAACTTCTATATGCAAGTTCTACATGTAGAGAGAGAATGTCTTACAATTCCAACATGTAGAGAGAGAAGCTCTACAACTTGTATAAATACCGCATAATAGAATGAAGCCCACACTCTTTGGGGCATTGTGTTGAGTTCTACTTTGGTATTCCAAGCAATTGTCTCAAGTGTCCATGCTTCCTTGCACTCCACATCCAAAGCATGTCCTAACCTTGCAACTCCTCCTCTCCTCCTCCTCCTCCCTCCTCCTCCCTTCTCCTCCTCCCTCCTCCTCCTCCTCCTCCCTCCTTCTCCCTCCTCCTTCTCCCCCCTCTCTCTTCTTTCCTCCATGCTCTTACACCTTCTTCCTCTCCCATTCCTATGCTCCCCCTAAACCCTTAGTTCCTCAACCCTTAACCTCCATGATCTACGAGGAGACAAGTTCTCCACCATGTACTCTACCTTGAACTTTGGATCCTCCTTCTAACCCTGGAACCTCTTTCTAAACCCTGGAACCTCTCTCTCAACCTTGGAACCTCCTTCTAACCCTTGAACCTCTTCTAAACTCTGGAACCTATTTATTTATTTTTGTTAAAAAAAACCTAACCTAACCTAACCATCCAACTAACTCTAGTTAGGTTAGATTAACCTAGGTTAGCTTTAACTTAGGCTAGGTTAGATTTAACCTAGGTTAGTTACTTGCAGCTAGGTTAGTTTAGCTGTGAGTTAGTTTAACTAACTGGACAGCTAGGTTAGTCTAACCGTACTAAAGTTAGTTCAACGAACTGTGGTTAGCTTAGTTAAATGTGGTTAGTTTAAACCATAGTTAGGTTAGACTAACTATTAGACATTTAACTAGACAGTTAACCAATTAGGTCAACTGAGTTGGGTCAGTTACTACCCTTCAGCTAAACTTAAAGCCCGTTCACACCAAACCTTAAGACCAAGCGCCCCCCCCAAAAAAAGGGCCAAATTTTACCCCTACTTCAATACTTCGTATCGCACCCGTTTGGGACCCAAACTGGACCCCGTTTGAACCAAGATTTCACACACAGAAACACCACACTACAAGGCATTTTTCCAGCCCATTGCACACCATTTTGGCATCCCTATCACTCGCTCATTCGCGCCCTCGTGTGGGCCTCATTTCACACTAATTCGCTCGTATCTTTACACCATGACCTCCGATCGACAATCCGTATGCACCAGCACACATTTCCCTACACACATGGGACAATCTTAGGCACATTATTAACATGAAGGTACCTACAACACTAACACGACTCTAACCCTCCAAACAAAACAACATCAACTCCGCTACAACCATTGCCTCCAACAATCCTCTACCCCAATTCCCCCCCTGAAATTCAAGAAATCCCTTTAACTCCTCCATGCCACAACATGGCTAGATGTTGTCATGACGATGATGGGGATATTGGCCTCGATGCAGAGGCTGACAATTTCTTTAATCACATAAATAGTAACAATCAAGGCAGGCGCCCCCTGGGAAAAGTCGAACTTCCCAAATATAATGGTAGGGGAGATCCAGCCTCGTTCCTCTAGGATTTTGATGCCACATGTCGAGCAGGTGGAGATCAATCCCATGAAACCAAAGTGGCTTGGTTCCCCATGGCCTTAACTGATGAAGCATCTGAATGGTACCTAGACCTTCTAGTGAAAGAGCGAGTCACATGGGACCTGCTTCAAATAGAATTCAAAAGGCACTTTCAAACTGAGAGGCTACAAGATGATCCTGCTCTCCAACTAAGCAAGATCGAACAAGGCCGTCGAGAAGATGTATGCACTACCTGGGCAAGATGAAAAGATTAATTGCCAAGTGTGACCCATGCCCCGATGCAAAGTACCTCATGGTCTGGTTCATTATAGGACTAAAGAAAAAAATCTGGAAGGATATGAAAAAGATTAGCAGCTATGAAAAGTTTAGTGCTGCTCATGTGGCAGCCATTGACATCGAGGATGGCATGACCGACTCTAACACCAGCAGTGATCATGGAAGATCCAGTGCACGGGATAAACGCTCTAAAAAGGGCAAATCCAAGTCCATTGTCAAAACATAAAATGAAGATCGCCTAGAGGCCATGGCCATGAAGCTAAAAGAAGACATGATGCAGGCCATGGAACAAAGGCTTCACTTGTCTCAGTCACCAACTCAGACTTATCCACGGCGATAAAATGTCTGGTGTCCACATTGCATGGCCAATCATATATCAAATGAGTGCTCGGTCCTAAGAGCCAGGATCACTGCATAAGAAAATCCATCGCCTCTCCATCGCCAAGGTTGTGGTGCCATATCTGCATCATCGGTGGCCACGATGAAAATAGTTGCATCTTCAACATGCACAACAAAACCTGCCTCGACCTCAACAATACCAAGCGGCACTCATGCCAATTTATAGGCAATTGACACTTGCACAAGTGCCCCTAGCTCCAAGTCCAAATCTTGTTCTTGTTCGGACACAAGTCCCACAATTACGCAGGAATATGAATCCACGACCATATCCAAGAGCACCAAATCTCGCTCCTGAGGCAGTTCCGATACATCAATTACAAGCTGAGGAAGTAGACTCACCATTTGAGTATGAACCAGAGTACCCAGTGTACTATGTAGAAGGTGCAGAGGGTCTAATACCAGTCTACGCAAATCAAGTTTGACCCAATACATATTGAGCACCAATCAAGTGCTACGGGTGTGGTGAAAATCACCGGATCGCAAAGTGTCCTCATCATGGTAGCCCTGCTACTTTCCAACCACTCTGCAGAGATTGTGGCATAGGACATGCCTGTATGGATTGTCCCATGATAAATAAGGTCCCATAATAAACAGAGGTTAAGCCTGACGTCCCAATCGGCATCATTGGGGTGGACCATCAAATTATGTGGCTAGCAAGTGTAATATCACAACCTGTGAATGTAATTACACGCCAGCAGAAAGAGACCACCAAGGACCCTAACTTTCCAATCCAACCAAAGTGACTTCTTAAGAAGAAAGCACAAGTTCCTCCACCTCCGCCAAGCAATGAGCAGCCAAGCTCATCCACATCAGCTCCTGAGCCTCGAATAAGAGAAGCTCCATACCCAAATGCAGAAGTGGAGAAGGCTCGTTTTCATGCACTTCAACAATGGGTACAAAAGAAACAAGCTCAATTTGAGGCTAAGAAACAAGCTCAAGACCCAATCCATGACTTGGTCCCACAGATTATTGATACTATACTCGAGCCTCTATTCCAACAATAGACTCCACAACATAATGTACCGCCATGTCAACTTGAAGGAGCCGCACTCTCTAGCATCTTGAGTTGGACTGTGTCAATTCCCATCGGAATCCTCCTACGGAATTGTCCCAATCTCTGGGATAGTTTCAAAGGATGGGTGAGAGAGATGACATATGCAACATTATCGTGCCTTTGATCCACAAGGCATATAATGAAGTTCAAGCCATAGTGGATGGTGGAGCAGGTGTAAATGTCCTATCAAAGGAGCTCTACGATGAATGGGGTCTCCCACCAATGCAAAAGGCTAATTTTAACATACGCCTTGCTGATGATTTACGGGCTAAACCCTTGGGAATAGTGAATGGTGTGTCCACAAAGGTCACAGGATACCACTTTTCCCTTCAATTCACAATCTTGGATCTCCCCCAAAAATCCTATCAAATCTTACTGGGATGTCTTTGGTTACGGGAAGCATCAGTCCTCCATGACTGGGGAATTGATAGACTGACAATCCAGAATCGCGACACGGTAGTCAGGGTGAATGTGGGAATAGGAGCTATAAAATCAATTGTGCCTAGAGCATTGGATGACACATCTTTAATGAAAATCTCAAGCAAATAAGCTCCCTTGCAACAGCATGCCATAGCGGGCGATTCACAAAGAATGTAAATAACTAGACACAAACATTGGCAACCATCGACAACTACCATTCATTAGACCCCATCTTCTCACAGATAGATGCTAAGGTGCTACAGGTAGATCCTCCGCTCACACATGAAGAACTGATCGATCTAGAGGTGCCATTCTTTATGGCTGACCTCGAGTGGGATAATGAACCTGAAGAAGGTACCCATACCAATGATGACTCGGATTTTCCTTAAGACCTTGAAACTGAGGTTGAGAATGCTGAAATTGAAGATCAAATCTTTGATAATGACTTAACCATTCTGCATGCTCTAATGGTAGTCGAGCTCCCAAAAGTTGAACCTCCACAGTTGAATAACAACAGAAGATCCCGCAAGAAAGCTGAAAGGATTGTTCAATTATATCTTGCAAAGCCAGCTCCCTCAAAATCAGAACCACCACCTCTTGAATGGTCCCTTGAGGGTCTGGAAGGAGTATGTGCAACAAATGAACCCTTACTTGGGAACACCTTACCAGTGGAAAAGTTACCCCACAATTCCCATCGTAAGAAGTTTTGGAAATATAAGCCACACGTGCGGATGAAGCTCGATCAAGAGACTTCAGAAAAAGAAAGTAAAAAAGAGCCTAACAAATTGGTAAATGAAACTATGCCACCTAGTACACATGGCACATGTCCGGTAGTTCAACACCATTAGAGGCCGATCTTCAAGAAGTGCCAAAGTACTTCAAGAATTACACGTGGCAGTGTCCCAATAGCAATGCCAAGACCACAAGTGGCAGTGTTCCAATAGCAATGCTAAGATAGTATGCAAGCATCGTCAAGTCCTCTAGTTTCCCACCTAACCATAATCACAATACATGGTTCTGGGATTATGGCTGACATAACATTCCCTTCCCCTTAAGAATGGTTTACGTCTTCGAAAACAAAATTGGGAAACCTCCTCTGGACACTGCTTACACTTTCCCATGTTGAACTCTCTTCAGATCTATCTTTCCACTTAACTAGACATTCTTGCCATATATATAGTATGTCGTGTTCTTTTTTCTTGTATTTCTAAAATTCTTTCTAGTTCATGTGGTAAAGATGTGGGTTCAATGAGTTCAACTAGGACTTCATTTCCAATGAGATTATCATCATCTCCTAATTTTCTTTTTAGCCTACTAACATGAAAAACTGGATGTACTCTACATCCCTCAGGTAAGGCTAATTTGTAAGCAAGTTCTCCAATCCTCTTAAGTATTGTCCACAATACCTAGGAGACAACTTCGGACATTTACCTGTCTTTAGAGATTCTGAAGATTCAGGTACCTTAAGGTAGACTTTCTCATTTACTTCAAACTCCAACTTTCTATGGTGGGGGTTTGCATAACTTCGTGCTCTATCTTGAGTTCTTCTTATGCTATCTTTAGCTAACTTAAGCATTTGATTCATATCCTCAAGCCACTTGAACCTTCTCTTTTTCGAGTCCCACTGTCATTGGGGCTCTTAATTGAAATCCATACATCATCATGAATGGACTAAAACCTATAGCTGAATGTTTGGCACTGTTATATGCAAATTCCAATATGGGCAAATACTGTTCCCAATTAGTTTGTCGTTTACTTACATATGCTCGAAGCATATCCTCAATCATCTGATTGACCCTTTCAGTTTGACCATCACTCTGTGGGTGATCCGCGGTGCTCATATTCAATGAAGTTTCTAACCTCTTGAACACATCCCTCCAAAAATGGCTATTAAATTTGCTATCCCGGTCACTAACAATATTGGCTGGTAGCCCATATAGTCTATAGATATGATCCACAAATAGCCTGGCTAATTCTGGAGTTTTAACATCTTCACTAATAGGAATAAAATGAGTCATCTTGGTCAATCGATCCACAATTACCCACACAGAGTTGTGCCCCCTCTGTGTCCTAGGTAATCCTACTATGAAATCCATGGAGATGCTTTCCCATTTGCCAGATGGAATCTTCAATGGCTGTAGGAGACCTCCTACCTTAAGGCGTTTAGCCTTATTGACCTAGCATTTTTGGCACTTCAATACATAATCTTGGACGTCCTTACCTATTCCAGGCCAAAAGAATTGTCTTTTTAGAAGCACATATGTCTTTAGAATTCTCGAGTGTCCAACACTCGGACTATCATGACATTCAAAAAGGATTTGGTGCCTAATGTCATTATATTATGGGACACATACTCTACCCTTGTAGAGCAGGTAGCCATCTTCTATAGTATATTTTTTCTACTTGAGTCCTTTATCACCAACCTGTGGTGTGTCGGCATTTCCATGCGACTCCTCAGTGAAAGCCTCTCGATTTTTTGGATCCCTATTTTTAATTGTTTTCCATATTTCAGAGAAGTAAGAATCAAACTCACATTTTCCCTTTAAGGACTCTAGAAAATCATTTTGAAATTGAGTAAAACTCAATTCATTAACAATTGGCATTCGGCTAAGAGAGTCTGCTACGACATTGAACTTCCCTTTCCTATGTCAATTGTATATCAAACTCTTGCATTAACTCAGCCCATCTAGCTTTTCTACCTTTAAGCTCTTGCTGATTACAAATCCACTTAATGCTCTCCTGATCAAAGATGATCTCAAATTTTGCACCATATAAATAGTGCCTCCACTTTTTAAAAGCATAGACTATAGCATATAGTTCCTTCTCATATGCCGAGTAATTCCGTTGGGCACGATCTAACTTTTTGCTTTCAAAAGCCACTGGTTGACCTTTTTGTACAAGTACCGCCCCAACAGCAAAATCACTGGCATCTATCCACGAATGGTTCATTGGGATCCACTACTCTTAAGACAGGAGTTGCCACTATAGCTACCTTTAAAATTTCAAAACTTCTCTTTTGAGGTTCATCCCGTATGAAGGTGCTTCCCTTCCCCTTAAGCTAGTCCATCATTGGAACAACAATCCTAGCGTAATCTTGGATGATGAATCTCTTATAGAATTGTGACAAACCTAAGAATATCTATAATTCTTCTAGATTTGTAGGATGTGGCCATTCCAATATGGCCCTTACTTTGTCAGGGTCCATACGTACCCCTTCTTGGGATATTATATGTCCCAAGTATTTCACTTCTTTTGCAAAGAATTCACATTTGGATTCTTTAGCAAAGAGTGAGTTATCCCTAAGTAGCTGGAACACTTTTTGCAAATGTTCCAAATGCTTTTTCCTGGTTTTACCATAAATAAGGGTATCGTCTAGAAATACTATAGCAAATTTCCCTAGATATGGTCTTAAGACACTATTCATAAGTGTCATGAAAGTTGCTAGAGCATTTGTTAACCCAAATGGCATTACGTTAAATTGATAATGCCCATACCTAGTACGAAATGATGTCTTAGGGACATCTTCTTCCCTAATTCGTACTTGGTGATATCTTGATCTTAAATCAATTTTAGTAAAGTATTTTGCCCCTTGCAATTGATCAAAGAGCTCATCAATGCGAGGCATAGGATACTTATTTTTTATGGTGATTTTATTTAGTGCTCGGTAATTTATGCATAAATGCATAGTGCCATCTTTTTTCTTTACCACTAAAACTGGTGTAGACCAAGGTGAGCTACTTGTTTGGATTTGACCGTTCTTAAGATATTCCGTTGACTGTCTTTTGACCTCACATTCCTCCGTTTGACTAAGCCTATATGGGGGTTTACAAATAAGGGTAGATCCAGGAATTAAAACTATTTTATGATACTTCTCTCTCAGGAGGTAAACCATTAGGTATTAAATCTATTTACAAATAGGATTAGATCCAGGAATTAAATCTATTTACAAACAGGGGTAGATCTAGGAATTCAATCTATTTTATGATCTACTTCTCTCTCAGGAGGTAAACCATCAGGTAAATCAGACGAAAAAACATCTTTAAATTCAAACATTAAATCATTGCAAGGATATTTATACTTTTTAACATTATAAAAAATAACATTACTTCTTTCCGATGTAGAAGACATAAAATCACCAATAAAAGTAAGTTCACAAAGATATACCTCGCATTCTTCTTGGTGTAGTAGTCGTTCTAATTCCATCGAACAAATAAGAGGAGAGTTAGGCACATCATGTTCTCCTTGAATCTGGAAGGCTCTACCCTCTTTTTCAAACATAATGGAGTTATTAAGATAACTCCTCTATAAGCTATGCCCAAGACTATACAGCCATTCCCGACCAAGCACTACATCTTTTCGGTCGAGATGCATGATTTGGAAATCCAAGGCATCCTAATAACCTTGAATATCCACCTCTACACCATATATCATGGTGTCCCATACTTTTTTATCACTGCCCTTCACCAAAGAGACCACATATTTATGGGCACTGGGACTCTTAGGCAATTTCAATTTCTTAACTAACAAGTAGTTTAAGAAATTATGTGTTGCACTATCATCGACCATCACTCTTACTCTTTGCCCCTTAATTTTTCCATGCATCCTTATTAAATCATGAGGACCAAAGGTGGGCTGCCACATTGCCGATGATAGACAACACATGTGGGTGCTATCCTCATGATAGACCTCTACCTCAGGCTACTTTTTAGTACCATTAAGCGGCAACACTTGCACCACATGCACTTGCCTTTGTGGAGGTCTATTTGGGGCTTTAGCTCCCGCTGGTTTATTTTTAGGGCACTTCTAGGTAGCATGGTCTTTGCCCAAATATTTGAAACAAAGATTTTCTTGCTTGTCCCTTTCATAATCCTCTTTCTTTAAGAGAGGATAATTTTGTGTTTGATGTTTCTTAGGTGGTGCCTGAGGAACCTCTTCTTAAAGTGCCCCTTCCTTTTCAAATTGGAAAATTTATTGAACTTTGGAACAAAACCTATTTGCTATGAAGTTCCAACTCTGAATTTCCCCGTCGTATCGTCGGATATTTGGGCATACTTAATGGCTTCCTCAAAGGTTTTAGGAGAATTTCTTTTCACCTCAATCTTATAAGTGTCTTTGAGACCTCTCACAAAAGCCCTTATCTTTTGGAATTCATCAATTCCTTTCAACTTAAGGACTACCTCCCTATAATTTGCTATGTATTGGACTGAGTGTGTTTACCCATAGTGCAATTGTCCCAAGCCTCCCATGCTCTTTCTAATTCATTTTCCGGTAAAAACTCTTTTAGGAAGGCTTGTTCAAACTCAGTCCAATATCTAGGAATTCTACCACTCTCCTTGAGGCTCATCCACCATTTATTGGCTTTATTTCCAAGGGAAAGACTTGCTTCCACGACTTGATTTTCGAGAGGTATATTCCTGAGTCGGTGGAAGTCTTGCCACTTTTGCAAGAATGTATTAATCAAATCTTTATTGCGCTCCTTTTCTTCCCCATTAAAAATTGGCGGTTTTAAGTTCTTAAGAATGTTCGATGTTTCTCTAAGTCGAGAGGTAGCCCTCTCAACTTGATTAGGAGAAATCAGTGATTTTTCATTAATAGATACCGATTGAGAATCGGCTATCTTAGTTATAGCTTGAGCTAGGGTTTTTAATGTTTCACTCTGATAACCCCTAACTGTGTTTCTATATTTTGTGTTCGAGTTTCAACTTTAATGAATTCCGCATACGGAATTCCATAGTCACCATTATCAATATCCTCCATCTCCACATTATCCTCTTGCATTTCAATTTGTACCTCCTCATGTGTTTCCTCTCCAACTATTGCTTTTCCCTTTCTAGCCCTTTCCTCGGCCTCCCTAATCATACCATCCCTTTCTAGAGTTGTCATTTTAAAGACGTGTATTTTTCAAAAAATATAAAGCAAAGCGCTTTATATCAGAGAGAAAAATGCGATGCCCACTTTCTTGGTATTTGTTTGAGGTTTTGGATTTGTCTTTGAAGTCATCTCACTTTCTTTGATTCACAAACTTGCCTTTGCTTTCCTCGAACTCTATCTCCAAAATCTTCTTTTAACTCCGGCCTCTTGTGCTTTCTTCCATCTCAAAATCCTCGCTTCGATCTTCTTCTTTAATTTCGGTGAGGCTAAGGGAATGATATCGGCCTTGGGATTTTCTTTAGAGATATAGAGGATGAGAGGGGTTAAAAAGGTTATGGGAGACCTTGAATGACGTGGCATTTTAAAAAAAAATAAAGGTTTTAAAGCCTTTGTATGGCGTGGTGACGGCCTTTGTGTTTCTCTACAACACTTTTATGAACAGAATCCAGATCCTCGAAAGGTGAAAACCTGTACCAACTTCCAAGCCGCTATGCAGGTACCATGACTCTGACAAATCATCAAGCCTAGAGTCTAGAGATATACTACATATTTGAGGGCCAAGTTCCAACGAGCTACGTACATGACAGTCCACAATTGTCAAACTTCAGCCAAGATAGCATTCCAAGTTCCAATGCTTCCGAAATCCTTCTAGAGTCTGGACCCAGTTCCTGATCTCTATGCCATTGCTCAGGCCTGCTGCGCTTGCTATCGCGCCGATTTGTGGATCCTTCCTCCTATATGTAGGACCATTGCAATTAACTTCTCTGCACTCAGTCAAAGCTTCAACTGTTGTCTCACTCCTCTGGTTCTTTAGGTACTAGTAGCCTACTAGTAGTAGATTCAAGTGCACACAGCTCTCCAGAGACCAAAGTCCATCATCTCAGGCTGTTGCTGCGCTATTTATCAAAGTCACCAACTTCAATAGCTGCCTTCATCTTCATGAATTGGTTTATCCTCTATTGCTGCAAGCTGGAGTTTTTAGTAGACTTGGTCAGCCTTCATAAGGTCCTCCATGATTTCGCTCAATCTCCTCAAGATCTTCATGACTCACGATTGAAGCTTCTCAGGCCAACCCACACGAAACATACGAAGCTCTGATACCAATATTACATTTCCTAAACAAGAGGGCTCTCTCTCTGCTCATTCCTCCCAGCCATGGTTTCCAGATATCTCTATCTTGAGCATCCTTTCCTTTTGCATCACCCTGAAGATCTCTCTCTGGAAACCTCCCCCAAGCCTAATGCTTTGCAAAGTGGCCTCCTCTTTTGATGCCATGTGTCCCACAAGGGACCTTATCCTTCTATCCCCCTCATGGGCTCTCCTTTGCACCTCTTAACTAATGTCTAGGCCTAGGTGTGACCCTAGACCCAAAGCCTCTAGGCCTCATAGTATGCAAGCATCATCAAGCCCTCTGGTTTCCCACCTAACCATAATCACAATACATGGTTCCGGGATTATGGCTGATGTAACACTAATCGACATATCACGTGCACTCACACGATTTTGCATAGGCACATAATAGATTGCATCAATAATAGTATCACACACTTTCATTCCATACTCTCAAAGCATGTAATGAATTCACAAGAACGACAGGAAGCTATGCCAAAAGTCAAGATGAATTGGTAAAAGAGTCTGTAGCCTCAGCAACAACGAGACCCCCACCAAACATCACAGCCATGTCCTAAATGTAAAAATATTAGACTTGCATACAAACTTATCTACAAGCTCAATGATATGCGTGCAATTGCATCCAACATGTATGCAAGATAGCAAGAAATGCCAGCCTCAACAATGAGACCCCTGCCAAACCTCTTCCCAAGAAGATTCGATGGCAGAGTTCACAGCCTCAGCAATGAGATCCCCTCTTAAATTCACAGCCGTCTACTGCTCCTCAAGAGGAGATAAGCTTCTTGACTATAGACCACAAATGGTATGGTGCAAAAGCATTACAGCAGGAATGACTCGCATGCCACAAGCTCAGCAGCCACTGGGTTACACACATGGCATCCCAACTCCCAAATCAAAATAAGCCATAACCCAAGGACGGGTAATCAAATGAATCTAGGAGTATGTTGTCTCTGTGCCAACATGGACTTAGGTACTACAGAATGTGTGTATAGAGTAGCGACAAAGCTCCGCTTATACTTGCATAAGGCTAGGAATAATCTCTCTTATGAATCCTCAACATACAAGTTTTACTTGTGATTCCTACATGCGAGTTCTACATGCAACTTCTACATGCAAGTCCTACATGCGATTCCTACATGCAAGTTCTACATGCAACTCCTACATGCAAGTCCTACATGTAATTCCTACATGCGGGTTCTACAGGCAACTCCTACATGCAAGTCCTACATGCAATTCCTACATGCATGTTCTACTTGCAACTTCTACTTGCAACTCCTACATGCAAGTCCTACATGCGATTCCTACATGCATGTTCTACATGCGAGTTCTACATGTAACTCCTACATGCAACATGCAACATGTAACATGCAAGTTCTATATGCAACTCCTACATGCAACTTGCAACTCCTACATGCAACTTTTATATGCAAGTTCTACATGTAGAGAGAGAATGTCTTACAATTCCTACATGCAGAGAGAGAAGCTCTACAACTTGTATAAATACCCCATAATAGAATGAAACCCACACTCTTCGGGGCATTGTGTTGAGTTCTACTTTGGTATTTTAAGCAATTGTCTCAAGTGTCCATGCTTCCTTGGACTCCACGTCCAAAAGCATGTCCTAACCTTGCAACTCCTCCTCCCCTCTCCTCCTCCTCCTCCCTCCTCCTCCCTTCTCCTCCTCCCTCCTCCTCCTCCTCCTCCCTCCTCCTCCTCCCCCCTCTCTCTTCTTTCCTCCATGCTCTTACACCTTCTTCCTCTCCCACTCCTATGCTCCCCCTAAACCCTTAGTTCCTCAACCCTTAACCTCCATGATCTACGAGGGAGATGAGTTCTCCACCATGTACTCTACCCTGAATTTTGGATCCTCCTTCTAACCTTGGAACCTCTTCTAACCCTGGAACCTCTTTCTAAACTCTGGAATCTCTCTCTCAACATTGGAACCTCCTTCGAACCCTTGAACCTCTTCTAAACTTTGGAACCTCTCTCTAAACTCGGGAACCTCCTTCTAAATCCTTCAACCCCCAATGAAGATGAAAGCTTCATTACCTCAACCATGATGATGCACATTCCTTTCACACATGCATGCACTATGTTTGCTTACCACACTTAAGCCTATGTCTCTCATCAGAATATGACTCGAGATCCTAAGCTACACATATACTACAAACGACAACCCCGATATATTTGTAGGTGACAAAAAGCCTAAGAATCCTCAAACCGAGAATACCAAACTCTTCTTGCGAAAGTCTGGGAAAGAACCAACAGTGTTCTAGCATGCCCTTATCGTTGCACTCTCTACCATTGTACTCCTTCCTCCTCCTCCTCCTCCCTTGTACTCCCTACTCCTCCTCCTTCCTCCTCCTCCTCCTTCCTCCCTCCTCTCTTCTCCTCCTCCCTCCTTCCTCCCTCCTCTTCCTCTTTGCTCCCTCCTCTTCCTCCTTCCTCACTCCTCCACCTTCCTCCTCCCTCCTTCCTCCCTCCTCCTCCTCGTCCTCCTTGTCCTCCCTCCTCCTTCCTTCCTCCTCCTCCCTCCTCCCTTCGTCGTCCTCCTCCTCCCTCCTCCCTTGTCCCTCCTCCTCAATGCTTACCCCTTGAATCCACAAAGGAGACTAGAATGTATGGTCTCCTGTGCTGCACGATGTGTGCACCTCTGCCTCCTTGCTTCGTGTGCCATGCCACCCCTCGCACCCCTCGCCTCGGGTGCCTCAGGCTGCGGGTACTCTAGGTGATGTGCCTCGAGCTCGCATACCCTGTCGGTAGGTGATGTGCCATCAGCACAGCGGACGCTTTGAGTACACAGTCCCTCTGAGTGCCCTATCGCGATCGCACACCCTTCGATCGATGTGCTATCGATCGCCGGCACTCTGAGCATTGTGCGCCCTCCGAGCACTACCTCGTTGGTAGCAGGTTCTTTGAGTATCGGGTGCAAAGCGTCATTAACTGTGCACCTCATGCGTTAGGCCTTGGGCACAGCACTATTGCCACATGCTACCATTGCCGCCGTCGCCTTGCGCTGTCGCCCGCCCCCCCCTTCCGTGTTTTTTCAACCAAAAAAAAAACTAACCCCCCCATCAAGCTAACTTTCCCATTAACACTATTTAGGTTAGGTTAGGTTAGATTTAACACTACAGTTTAGTTAGTAGGCTAACTATAGTTAGCTAGGTCCACAGTTAGGTTAGAGTAACCAAATTTCAATTGGGTTAACAAAACTAACTAGTTAAGTTAGTGACTAACTAACAGTATGACCTTTTGCACCATTCAATAAAAATTCATGCATCAAAATGTGAATTTAATAAACAATTAGCCGATTTCTTGCATCGAATCTAGAGGAAAGTTTGCCTAATAGGGACCATGTCAATATGTTGTCTATTTTGGCTTCTACCATTGATTTCTATAAGCAAAGATTGATTTTTTGGGGAATTTAATTCATTCTAAAGAAATGGATGTACTTACTCTTTAGATTTTGTTAGATTGGTGGGATGTAAGAGTGATTCATTAGGGAGGGTTTTTTTGCAAACAGAGAAACATGGGTTTTGTTCCAAGAGTGAATAGAGTTTCAAAAACCAAGCATTTGCACATGCATGTAATGTGGACTATTCCATTCAAGAAGTCCAATGAAACTTTCGACTTGTGTGTAAGATTTCATTGGTCATCTCACTTATATTGGTGGAGAGAGAGAACTTGATTATGGAGGATTAGAAAAAATTGAATGAGTAAAAGTGAGCAAAGATAGGGTGCATCTTTACTAATGATGCCTTGGCAATGACATAGGTCCAACTCTCGCATGGACTTTTGAAGAACTTAGACATTTGCTAAAATAAGGAATTTTCAATCTATTATTGTTTTGTTTTGATTGTTTTTTTTGGCTCGCTCACTTTTTCTTGCTCGCTTTTTTTGGTTCGCTCACTTTTCCTCGCTCGCTTTTTGGTAATCCTCTATGTCAGTAAAAACTCTTAAACTCCTTTGTAGGTGCACTTAAATGAAAGATTACTACTTAAAGAGGATCAGCTTCATGCCACAATAGACACAAACAGTGAGTTGCAGAACAACCTCAAAGAAAGTAAACATCAAATTCAAGTACTATAGAGAAGGAATGCATGGCATCAAGGGAGACACTTGTGAACACCAAAGTAGAACTGGATGCTCAAGAGCAAGAGATACTCCAACTCTGCATTCATAATGATCAATTGTTAGGGCATCCAAAAGCATCTCAACAACTCAATAGTCTAAAGCTTGCATACACCTCCACACTGGGTAAGTATAAAGCATCTCAACAACTTAATAGTCTAAAGCCTGCATACACCTCCACATTGGGTAAGTATAAAGAAAAGTGCATAGATTGGCAAAATCAAAAGGCAATAATTTCCAAGTTGAAACTTCAACTACCACGTCAAGCCGATGACGATGCAGAGGGGTCAGCACAACATCTTTTGCTACAGGGCATCACTACATTATACCAAGATCTTGTTGCAATCCTCCAGCAAGAGGATCACCTTGAAGGAAGAATACGCATACCATGGAAACACTTGCAAATCAAGATGTTACATGTAGTTGGTCTTGATTGGACCAGGCTAGTAAGCACAAAGACTCTCTGAGATCTATGCCAACACATGGATGAAGATGAGAATAATGTGTTCTATCTCTCAGTGCATGCAAATCTCATATGGTCAAAGGCTGAGGCAAATCTCATACATTTAAAGACTGATGCAATACTACTATATGCATGCTTGATGGGAAGCCCCCCTCTTAGTGTAGTAGCCATCCTCCTACCCTTACTACAACAATCACCAACAACTTCCATGGGATATAACTCCAAGAAAAATCCAACATTAAGGCTATCAATGCCTACCAGAAGCGCAAAGTTTTGCCATAGGATTATGTGGTCCACCCTCAATCTAATCTCCCCTATCTTGCCACTCTCTATTTAGAACTTCTCACATCCCTCCCTAACTCCATTTTTATCCTCCTTAATGCTAACCCATATTCCTTGCCATGCCTCTTTGTCCATGCCTCTCAACACTACAAGCTAATCCAAGAATCTAACTCCTATCATCCAGTTACACCTAACTTTTTTCCAACGCTTGACAATCCATCCCTTGAGGACTATCAAGTTGCTAAATCCATTTGACATGTTCTCCCTCCACTTTCCACCAACATCCCTACTTCTACGTTCTCAAATTCACTACTTGCTTCGACCTCAAGCTTTTTCCCTATATCTCTTCCTCTCCCCCAAGACCACATTTTCCTTAGATCTCCCTTGAGTGTTCAATGGAAGACACCATTAATGATTCCATCAATGAGCTTCAAGAATTGGATAATCCAAATTGCACACCCACACTAGAGTTGCAACAAGATACAGATAGGATTCCCATGCCTGGTAATCCCATTGGTTATTTTTGGAGGCAATACCCAGACATGCAGTCAAGAGGAGGATGGGACCTATCCGGAATTTCAATGAGTATCCGCCAAGCACAAAATCACTCTAGACATCAATAACAAATTGGAGCCACAGCCTGCTTAGTGCAGACCAAAGGTGATCAACAAAAAGTACCTCCTTGGGTACTTACAAGCTCCATCTTCCTTTTGCACGCATCCCACATTTGATGTGGTACCTCGTCTTGCTACTGGTGGGATGCCAATCATCATGATCCAAATAGTGTAGATGCTCCTCGCAATTGGCTATTAATGAATAGAAACTCCAAGATCAAATGTACAAGCCAGGAAACACTCATCAGAGTCTTGGACAAACATGCATCAATTATGCAAGGCAGTTATGACAAAACACTCAAGGAAAGTGCAAAATGTAGTGAAGCCTTAGCAGTAATCTTAGAGGTGTCCCTCACCAATGATGACCATTTGCCCAACCTCAGCTTCAATCCAAATCAACACTGGCTTCTTAAAAACTGAGCAAGCAATCTATGATTACAAAGAAAAGATTGACAACGAGCTCGCTCCATCTATCACCGATGCCATTTACCATACTCATTGGGCAAAGACAATCGTAGCTTAACATCGTCTCCAAAATCAACCATAACCCAAGAATGGGTAATCAAATTGGTTCAACAGAGTTGTTAACCCTATGGCAACAATGGCCAGAAGTGCAGTCTAGGACAACAATGATGAGAGCATTGTTTGTGTAGAGTAGCAGCAAAGCTCCGCTTGTAATATCATGAGTGTGAAAGATGGTATGATGAATCTTAAAGGATGAGGATAGCCAAAATCCTCTCTAGAAAAGATCCAATCATACTTGCAAAATTAGGATCTAGAGAGAGAGATACTAAGTCTAAAGAGAGAATGACTAAAAGCCTACACTTTTTGAGGTCCCCCCACTTTGTGAAGAGACCCAAAAGGTCCCCCCACTTTGTTATAGACCCAAAATGTCCCCCACTTTTTGTAGAGACTCAAAGACACCCCCACTATGAGTAGAGACCCAAAGGTCCCCCCACTTTGTGTAGAGAACCAAAAGGTCCCCCCCAAAGTGGAGGGGCTCTTGTCCAAAAGGTCTCCTACAAAAGAGGTCCCACCACGAAGGTACCTTCAGATTGTGTAGAGAACAACATGTATAAATATCTCTCAATGGATTGAAGCTCCCACTCTTTGGGGTTCAGTGTTCAAGCTCACTATTGTGTGCATGTGATTGAACTCCATTGCATCCATGCTCTCTTACACTATCGTGTTATAGCACTCTCTACCCTTGTACTCCCTCCTCCTCCTCCTTCCTGCTCCTCCCTCCCTCCTCTCTTATACTCCCTCCTCCCTCATTGCTCCCTTCACCCTCCTCCTCCTCCTCCTCCTCCTCTTACACCTTCCTCCTCTCCCTTTCCTCCCTCCTCCTCCTCCTCCCTACCTCCTCCTCCTCCTCCCTCCTCCCTTGTCCCTCCTCCTCAACCCTATCTGTGAAGGAGACTATCTTTTCACTCCTCAACCCTAGACTCCGCCTAAACCCTGCAGCCCCCTCTACACCCTGGAACTCCTAAATAGCTCTCTCAACCCTATCCCCCTTTCAAACCCTGAAATCCCCTTCTAAACCCTTGAACTCTGTTGAGGCAAGAGCCTCCATCAATATTTATGATCAAGCCCTCTTTCTCACCCATGCACACATGAGATCTGCTATCCATGCTTTAGCCTACACCTCTCACCGGAATATGACTCGAGGACCTACACTTGTGAACACCTATGCTACAATAAGAAACAACATGACTGTAGGTGACCAACACCCTCGGAACTTGCACTTGGGAGAAATAGTGACAACTCTATGTGTGTGTGTGTGTGTGTGTTATTAGGACACCTATTGGAATTTTGGATCTATAGCATTCATTATGTACCTATTTTTGAATTGAAAGGACCATTTGTATGGGTCATGGTAGATATAATATTTTCTTGGTTTCCCCTCAATCTTAGAAGATATGGGATCTAGAATTGGGGAAAACATATTTGTGGATCGAGAATGGTAGGCACATTATGTCCCTAGTTTTCTTAGTATGGAAAACACACCTCTAACTCAGACTTGTTGCTTTTTGGCTATGATTTGTTTCCTACTTGGGCAGTTAGCCCTAGGTATTCCTCCATTGAGCATGGATATATCTCCATTCATATTACCTACTTGAACTACTTATTGAAGCTTGGCTTCCACAACATGAATGAGATGCTCTAACTTTCATTGTGTTGTGATGGTGCCAGGTGAGTTAGCACACTTCTCCATTGGATTTACATTGTAGGGTCTTTGTCATGATATGACTGATCAAACAAAAGGTGTTGGCAAATTCAAGGATCACTTCTTCTCAGATTATCTCCAACTTTTATACAAAGAGAATAAGTTATTTGGTGGAGTCTACTCTAGTTCTTGTAGGTTTTACAAGAAGCCTTGCTTATATGAAGGTGACTATTTAATTGACTCTCAATTCTGCACTCTGTGGGAAACTTGATAAGAATGGATAACTGGCTTTTATGATTACTATGAAAGACAATATTATATGATTGTATTTGGGATTTGTTAAAGTGGAAATATCATTTGATTGATTCTATACTTGATGGAGTTTGTTTCATTAGGATAAGGTAGTTAAATGTTAGGCAAACACACACACACACACACACACACACACACACACACACACACACACACACACACACACACACACACACACACACACACACACACACACACACACACACATGCACGCGCGCACACACACATGCATGCATGCATTGACGTGCACCACACTCAACTTTTTGTTGATCTCCTAGCATTATAATTTCTTTTGAATACTTATAATTTGCTAGTCATCAAGCCACTCTCCTTAGAGGTTCTAGAGGACCCATGTCAACTTTGAGATCATTGTACTTTATGAAAAACAAATTGTGGAAGGCATGAGAAAAATTTATTGAAGACACACATGCTGAGAAGAGGATCCTCTTGGAGTCCTCTTGGCACATGCTAACTTTGAACGTATGCTTCATTAAAAGTTTCATAGGTATTATAACTTTAAATATGGTTCTTTTAGGGGACCACATATGAATATTCTCATAATTTTAGATACATGCCTTCTTCCTTGCTTCTGTATTAGAGAGGCTCAAAAGCAAGAGGCAATCCTTGACACCTACATTAGTATAGCTTCTAATGGGATCTAGACAAAGATCAAGGGTCTTTGTTTAAAGCACCCTTGGGTGGTATGTTAATGATGATTTGATTATTCAAGAAACATTGAAAGGGGTTTCAACTAGTTGTTTATGACAAGACATGTTATTATGCATGCGTCTAGAATTTTGGCCGACCTAATGGTTGGGCTAAGTATGGTAGGGAGTTATTTTTGTACATGTGCATAGTAGTCTTAAAGTCGGTATGGTCATCTATTGGAATCATAAAAGGAAATTTTGGTTTATTTAATAATTCATGAGTGAAAGGTAGTACAAAAAATGATTGACCATTGGTTTACGTTGTGATGAATGCATTTTTTATTAGAGTGGTTTATAATACAACACATGATTGATCATGGTATATATTATGATGAAGGGGGTGGCTACTAATGGAATAAATATAATTTGCTTATATGATAGCTAGTTAGTTATTGATTGGATTATAGGGAAGTGTGAAGCACTAATAAATGGTTCAAGTTGGATAGTAAACTAGGGAAAATAAGGCTCGATTTTGAATTGAGCAAAGCAGGGGTATGCTTGAATCATAGCTATCCATGTGGGACATCATCCTTGTAGGAACACTATTGTGGGATGTGTAGTCTTGCAAGGACCAAAGGAAGGACTTGAAGGTCTATGGGGGTCTAGGAAAAGCATGACATGGTAAGTTTGAAGTGTCCATTGGAAGTTATGACCAACATCTAGTAAAGCCTATGTGAGAGTTCAAGTGATATTACATGCTTCCAGATGGCTCCATTGTAGTTAGAAATTCTACCTGTTTATAAATCTCTACCATTATACTGGTATAAACATTTTCTTACTGCTAGAAAATGAGATTGGGATTGGTTGACACATAGTTTGGTTGAATAATTTCATAAGAAAGAAAGCTATAAGCATGTGTTAAATTTGGTGCTTGCAATAAGGAAATCTCTTTGTGAAAGCATTTTATATATTATGGTTGTGCAATAGCCCATTCGTATAGTTGTTAGATCGGTTTCAACCCTATTATGAGGTTATATCCCTTTATTATTAAGCTAGATGAGCAGGCCATTACCTCGCCATTACGGATGTTCTGTGCTAGTCCAGAGATCCAAGGTAAGTATACGACGAAGACGATTTCTTCAAGGTCCATCCCACACATAGTCGAGATAAGAAATTTGATCTCACAACACCATTCAAATTTGGCATGCAGTTGATTGTCGCCTAATGTCCAAGTTGATTTCCAAGCGATGGTATGAGATATTGGACTCGTGAAGCTAGCTCAGCTTGCGGGAACATTTTGAGTACATGGTATCCAGTAAAAGTGGAGAGATGGACAAGGAAAGGCAAAAATTTCTTGTGAGAGTGGAGGAGGGGAGAGGGGGGGGGAGTGAATAGCATAAATAGGCGAGCTAGAGCCAAAAAATAGAGATTTGAAGCTAGGAAAGAATACGAATTGGTAGCAGCTGCAAGGATCCCTCTTGATGCTCAAGAGCTTGCTATTGGAAAGCATGCAACCTTCAACAGGTCTCATGCATTACCACTCTACTCCCAACTCGATGTTCTCGAGCCTAGTCAAAATGGGAGATGACTTCTTCTCTTCGGATCAGGCAATCTACAATAGGGAGTGTCTTAAGCAGATTATGAGTTTCCTCGATTCTATCCGATGACCTGGCATAGTCTTACTTTGCAATTTGATTCCAAAAGGATGTTGCATCTTGAATAATGCAGTAGGGGGACATGCGAGGTTGAGCAGCCTCTTCAAGGCAAGCTCGTCCAGATAGAAGCTTGCCACTACAATATGCGGGTCAGGATCACCAAACACAAGGGACACATGAGTCATCTGAACCGGGAAATTCTACAGCCGAATCTTGCACAAGCAAGGAGAAGCGGAGGCATGAACTTCTGCACTTGCAGCCTTGGAAGCAACTGGTATTCGTAAACCCAAAGACTCTCGGTAATCCTAGAGTACGAGGCTGAAAGCTTCTGTGTAAATTCCCAAATTTTGCTCTCCTACGGGCAACAAAAATGTAGCATTGGCCTCACTATTGTAGTTGACAACCTCGCCTCTGATTGTGGCATACGTACTTACACCACTCTGCCCGAGACTAAATCCAACCTTGTTCGCCATAGCAGCTCTCTTGCTGCAGGGCTCCTCTCTCAATTGGCTATTGAGGCTCATGCTGAAAATAGTGAGAGGCCTAATCCCTCCTTCTTGTATCCACGGATGTAGCCTCCCTCCAATTGTCAAGTCATGTGACAATGCGAAAGTTATGCAGATTCAAATAATGACATATCAGATGGGCAATCACAACGCATTGCCTAGATGAACGAGCTTTCATACGGTGCCTGAATATACATCCACATTGTTATAAATTGAAAACAGTAGAGTTGATTTTTTTGGCAAAAAAGGATTCATGACTAGACAAACTATCTCAAAATGATGTGGACGAGAATTCGATTCCCAGGATAGACAAGTTCTCCCAAACTACATTGCGAGGCTCAGGAGCAGGCATCACACTTCAGCAGTTGGCATACTTGCTATGCTTCATCTGTGTAGCACTGCTGGTTGCAGCAAAGCAACTGTTGAAGAAGATGAGAGTTGATCCCTACTGCGTGTTTGCCCACATGAGTCTCTCCTAAAAAAACCAGCTTCAATCGCTTCACATTGCCAAATTCTTGTATTTGGACACTCCTGTCTCTCATACTATATGAATTTGACTGGGCATCCCACCGAAATGACACTGATTTCACGCAATACAAGAGAAACCTCTTTCGTTGGTTGCTAGGAATCTCTTGCCTCTGTGCCACTCCGGTGCTTGTCGAGGATTCCTAACGCCAAAATAACGAGGGGAAACACAACAGATTGTGACTGAAACTAAATAAATTTATGATTCTTCCATGCCTTTCCACCTCCTCTGTGCCAATCTGGTGTTTGTAAAGGAAAGATTTCTCCTGAAAACAAAGAGATCTCTCTCCAAATGAAAGAGATTCCTCGCTCCACCTGATGATCGTTGACACATGCTTTGCTTCAAGCTACACTTGATAATGTACACTTGATAATGTCTAATTGAAGGTTGCATTAGGCTGCATCGTGCATTCTCCCAGTGCTTTGCATATTTATGTAGTGCCAACACTAGGCCCTTAAAAACATCAAAATCTACGAGACAGGTTTAGTTAGAGAGCCTTTACTTCCTTTCCTTTAATTTAAAAAAAAAAAGCCTGCCTTTGCTTCCTTTCTTTGATTGGTAATGTATCTCATAGCTTATGGACTCTTGTAGAATATGAATGTCTTTGATAATTTTAAGAGAGATACATAGAAAGAGAAAGAGTAAACTTTTCGCTTGCTACAAATCTTGGCATGGTAAACAATGTAGAGCATTGTTGCTTTTTAAGAAATATTAACTATTTACTTGAAATCCCACAAAGAAAAGATTATAGATGCATGATTTCAAAGATAACGTTTTAACACTTACTGTCAACTTTGTGCCTTGGAGTATTTTCGTAAGGTTTTGCTCGTCATGTACCAATATATAAATGTTTTCTCTAAAATGTCGTTTTACATTCTAAGACTACAGGTAGCAATTCATTTATGAAATCTTGTTATTACAAGCTAGACTAATAATTTATTGTTCAATGATACTATATTTTGACATTGTTTCTATTTCGAATGTATTGCAGACACATATGCTTGGTTCGTATAAGAACTTGGATGACGCTCGACTTGGAATACAAATACGCTGATTGAGATTTAGGTAATATATTAGTCTCTTACATAGTCGCGATACTCGATCTCAGCGCTAATATTCTCGGCGATTCTAATCACAGCTCACAGGGAAGGGCCCATTCCCTTGGATTATAACTCTTTGGGGAAGGAAGCGCACCGTCTCCTTGCCCACACCAAGTGTGGTTAGATAAAGTATATATACATATATATAAACATATGTTTTCCATTTGATGTTTTTTTTTTTTGCTTTTGCATATTCTAAATTCTTCTTTTTCTGTTTTTGTGTCGAGGTGTTCGCAAGAAGGGAACGCTCAAGCACACATGTCACTTCGACAGACCTACTATTGTCAGCTTAGCTTATAGTCAGGTATTTCTCTTTTTTCGATTTCCAAAAAAAAAAAGGATACTTTACGACGAAGGAAATCTTTAATAGTTTTGCAAATTTCATAAAGAACAAACTCGCTACTTCAAGTTTGTTCTTGATTAATGTTGGATTATTTATTGAATACGTAAACTAATTGTATACTTGCTTTTTAACAATAGATGCACGACACCTACATTTAGAATAATGGCGACAGATAGGATTATCGTTAATTTATAATCAACATATTATAGATTGCTCTCTTTCACCTTAGCTGGCCTACCGCACCCTAGTTTTTTTAATGACGGTGCATCCAAGGTTAGCTAGAGAGGGGTTGAACTCATGCACACTCACACCCACCAATCCCAAGGCCCACCAAAAAATAAATAAAATAAATAAATAAATAAATATATATTAAAAATAAATTCACACCCAAGGAGATGTTGGTGATGGAATAGAGAGAGGTATGAAAGGGCTGAGAGATAGACATAAAGGAGGGGGAGTGTGATGTGAGAAGTGTGCAAAATGCAAAAAATGAATGCAAAAAATGGCGATGGACTTGTACCTTCTTCTTCGCCTGCTTCTGCTTCGGCCGTCGACTCCACTTCTCGCGTCAACTCGAGCTTTCTGCTAACCTTCCCCCTCCCTGCGAGAATGGGATTACTCAAAGTTGTAGTTTTCTGCTATGGGATTTAAAATCCCCTAAGTTGTAGTTTTCTGCTATGGGATTACTCAAAGTTGTAGTTTTCTGCTATGGGATTTAAAATCCCCTAAGTTTGTAATCAAGGTCATTTTTTAAGTTCTAACCAACTTCCAATACAAAAAGGCTTTACCTTTTTTAAGAACAAGTTGAATTACATTCAATAGGCCTTCCCAAATGTGAAGTTCAATGTTAATTAGAATGCCTCTAAACCAATACTATAGAATTCAACTCCGTGGCCTTCCATCGCGCTGCATTCTGAAGCCATCTAAAACTGTTCATTTCACCTAGAATAATCGCCCACATGCACCAATAGAAGAATGCAAAAAATTATCAAATTACGTAATACAAGAAACTCCAATTTTCCTTTGTCAAAAAGAGAATCCTAACCCACAAGGGGCAAGCCAAAAAAAAGGGTCATGATGAGTGAGGGTGCCTTTTCCACATGAAAGATGGATGGTGGTGTCATTCCAAGAAAATTTTTGTGTGGTGAAAGTTGGATTTTTAGCCCTTTCCGATCGTCAACGCTCGTGGGGAGTACAATTAACCTTGCATGTTATAAGTTCTCGCAAAGAAATAAAAATAGGATGTGCTAGTGACAACTCTTATGGGAAACTACATCTTAAAATCTCCATCTATTTGAAAATTCTTGAGATGATCGGGCAAAAACAGCTGATTCCTCTATAGAACCATATAGAACCATAAATTTGACAGATTGTTCTTATAAGTTGAGATGGGCACACTTTGAACTTGTCTTATATTGTGCTCTGCACAAAGAACATGAAGTGTAGAGAAGAGTGTCATTGAACGATAATTGGAATCATGAAGAGCAAGAATTATTAATGATGAACAAATTGTATGCTAGAAAATGTCTCCTCGAGTTTTTCCATAATCTCTATATTTTTTGTCTAGATTGCATTAATCCTTTTTACATATTGCCCCCTCTATATTTAGTTCCTTTTTAGCTTGCTCATTTAATGTTGAATATTTATATTCTCATTCAAAATTAAGGATTGTTTAGAGATGTCCACATTATTTTGCCTCAGTCTTAACAGTCCACACCTCACCTTTTTTGGGCTAAGAGATTTAATATCTACGTCGTCACCATGGTTTGAAGCATTAATAACTTTGTGAAGTCACATTAAAAAGACAAACATGTGTACATTTTGGTGTACTCGTTAAATATCATAGTGGAAGACTTTGCTCACCATGGTTTGAAGTGTTAGTGCTTATGTGAAATCATGTCAACAAGGGTTAACATATGAAAATTCTTGAGTCCATGACTATATTCGATAAGCATCATATTGAAATACTATCTTTTCATCACAAGTTAAGCATTAATAACGTTTCATGAAGTCACCTTATGGAAATTGTGGAATTCAATTATATTGGGTAAGCACTGTAATGAAATATTATGTGATCAACCATGTGAATTAGTAATCTCACAAAAGGATTTAATGTGGACTTCTCATGAATATTAGTGGTCAATGGCCTACATATTAGTAGTGGTTAGATGGTTATTAATTGGCCCTTTATTATGTAGCCAAGAAGTCAAGGGTTTCATGTTTAGCATCGAAGGGGATCCACTCCCTCTCCTTAACTAACTATTGCATGCAAAGCTAGATGTGATTCTTCTAGGGTGACATCTCATCTCCTCCATTCCATGTTTCCAAGAATGCCTCTCATGGGGGGGAGCATCAACCTCCTAAGGTTCAATTATCACCTGTATTGTGCCAATTGGCACTATTGCATGCAAAGCTAGATGTGGTTCTTCTAGCGTGGCATCTCATCCATGTTTCTAGCAATGCCTCCATGAAGTTAGGAGCTCATAGTTCCTGGTAGTTGCCCGAAGGCAACCCTTGAATAATTCATCAACTAGTTGTGCTCATCAAATAGCTGGATCTATCTGCGGATCAGCAAGTATAATGGCTTGTTGATGGTGACTGTTTCAATCTTTGTATGGCAGTGCTTCATGGTCGGCTCGTCAGCTACTATAAGAGATTGTCTTAGCTGGTGTTGATTAGTGTTTTGAGCTCGTGGGTTCTCCAATTTGTCCACTACATGTGTTGTAGTATAGTCCAGTTGTGTATCGGTTCTATTGTCATTGAATGTGTGTCGATCCTTCTCAAATTACAGTCGAGCTTTTGTGGCTTTGTGTTTAATGCACCAAGCCTTGTAGCATGTGTGGAGCTTGGGGGGTGCACTGCTAAGAAATTATATGTATCACATGCGTTCAAGGGGTATTAAAAACCCCTCAACTAAAAAATTTTCCCGAACAAAAACACCCCTCTTTACTTATGAACTAAGTGCTTTTTTTCTAATGTTATATTAAAAAAAACCCTCATAATCCTGCTAAGAAACCCTTAAATAATCTTGCTAAATTTTTAAAAAACCCTTATAATCCTGCTAAAATTTAAAAAAATGTTCAATTACAATACCCCTCCTTTTGAATCCACGTGGCACACTAATTCTTTTAAAGGTGAACCCCCCAAGGTCTGGAGGTGTCTAGGTCTCTGAGTCCATTATTGTTGTTGCGTGTGATTGAATAAAGGTCTCCATCTTTCATACAAGTTCCTAATTATCACTTTTCAACCCTGCTCACGTGTAAATATTGATGTAATTATTTTTAAGATTTCCAACACCTATGACTCATGACCTTTCATATCTCTGTTACTAATGGCTTTCCATATCCTTATGTCTCATGACTTTCCATTTCCTTTGAAATAAAGCAACTCTAAGTGTAGGCATACTCATCTTGAGAATTGTGGTGCCATAAGCACAAGAATAGAGGCAAGATAGGTTATGAAGCAAGAGCATGCTACCACATGGCAAGGATGCTAGGACTTATCCCTTGTATGGTCGGTTAGGACTTTAGTCAACGTTGAGGTTGATTTCCTTAGTCAACCCTTAGGTTAACTTAGGGGCCTAGATAGGCCTCCACGTTATCCCAACTGTTAGAGGGTCAATGTTTGCTTGGGTGTAGCCAATTGCAGAACTATTTTTGAGGCCATTTTGGGTCCACGATGCGATGTGCTCCTAGGTGAATATTTGAATTTTGCGTGAAACTATGCTCTCGCCAGAAATTTTCCCGATGTCATGAAGGTGCACTGGCGTAATAATGAGACACAATCTATTCATTTTGAACACCGCATAGCTTGACACATGGCATCTTTGCACTGCTTTGTGCAGCATAGTCTCTAGCCTATGCCACTTGATCACTTATCATCATGTAGCCTTTTGCCGCAGCTTTGCCATGTCATTGGGCATCGCACCCATGCAGAACATTAAAATTGAAGTTTGGCTTGGAGAGACCACCGTGCTGGTTCTTGGCATAATAATTAGATGCAATCTATCATTCTAAACACAACTACAGTGCAATCTTTGGCCTGACCACCTGTCATTGTGCAGCCTTTTACTGCATCTTTACCTGCAGCCCATGCAAATCATAGGTTGGCTTGGAGAGATCACCGTGCTAGTTTTTGGCATAATAATGAGACGTAATCTATCATTCTGAGCATTGCCTCAGTGTAGTCTCTGGCCTACTGACGACCTGTCATCGCTTAGAATTCAAGGTTGTCTTAGAGAGACCACTGCATTGGTTCTTGAAGTTATAGCTTTGTTACCTATTTTTACATGTTACAGAAGGAGGTCTATGACAACCAGCATGCTAGCAAATAGAAGGAGATCAATGGAAGCCACCACACTAGTTCTATGAGTTATATATTTATAAACCAAGGAAAATGTATTCCATTGTGCAACCAAGAAAAATGCAATTGACGATATGGCCCTTGAGGGGTCCCCTTTAGGGGCAAGGAGGGGGCAAGGGCCATATTGACATGCCATTTCTATCTAGTGGCATCTTGGATATTGTATAATGCATGTCGATATGGCCCTTGCCCCTAGAGGGGACCCCTCAAGGGCCGTATCATCAATTGCATTTTTTGAAAGTTTAATTGTATTTTTCTAGATGTATCTCCATGCAACCACAACGGTGGGGTCGTTGGAGTTATTTTAGCACTATTTTGGTCATAAACCAAGGAAATTGTAGTCCTTCTTTCCTGGTATTTTAGTGCTTGTTGTAGTAAATATAAATAAGGGCAAAAGTATAATTTATCGAGTGAAAATTGAGCAAAAGAGATTACAATGTACATCTATGTCCAATAACAGATTAAATAAAAATGATCAACTTATACCGAGCAAAAATTGAATAGAGGATCTTACATTTATAAAACTCAGCAATTGCTAAGAGCCTTAGAGGCCAAAAGATTGCAGGTAGTGGCCATAACCATTCAAATATAAAAGCTAACAACAGTGCATACTGAGATCCTCAAATTGGACAAAAAGAGATTACATAAATGAGACCAAAACATTACATCTAGTGAGCTAAAAGATCATTGAGAGCCCAAAAGATTATATCCAGCCATTGTTGAGAGCCTCGTCTAAGCAAGAGAGAATTTGTACAACTCAAATTTTGCCAGTCTAGCTTGTTGCATTAAAATTTTTTAGGGAGCTAAAGGAGGATATGATGGAGAGGCTGAAGACCATGCACATTGCCAAGACTCAGATCACGCGCTTCCCCAACAAGTCAAGAGTACTCTACTATGAAAATACTCAGGTTTTCATCAACATCTAGGGGGAACCCATATAGCACAGCCATAAAGAGGCCCTCTGTGAGCATGTCATCTAAGGTAGTGACATGCAGATGTGTGGGTAATCGACTATGGGAACGAAGGGTCTCCACTAGTGCTAGCATTTCTACTCTAGGTGAGTGCAACACAATCACCTTGTATGAGAAGGCAAATAACATTGGGATCCCATAGCATCGAGGGGGGATGGTAGTAGGCATGTTGAAGATGAGTGGGTGAGCAGCAGATGAGCAGGGGAGCAGATAAGTGATGAGAGTTGGAGGAGGGAGCGTGGTGCAAAGTAGAGCAGGGGCATAAAAGAGCTAGAGGAGCGGTATGAAGAGAAGTAGTAGAGCATGTGGAGCAAAGTAGCAGATCAGAGGCGGCTAAGAGCAATGTAGTAAAATGCCAAATGCCACAGATCTTATATATATTATAAAGTTCAAGCCACTTTGGTGGTGGCTGAAACCTGAGTTTCCATCCATATTAATTGCAGGCCACTGCGGTGGAATCTTAGGCGCCACCCCAAACAGACTGGTAATCATGAATGCGGTTGATGAGAGCCACCACCACCGGGAAGGAATTTTCATAAAGGTAAATCATGAAGTTCTAATCACTCATTACCATACACTGTAGTTCTCTACTGAGCATGCGAGCCCGATGATTGGTAATTTTTACTGCACTCGTAGTGATCATGCATGCTTAAGCCCGGTGGTGGGTAAGTGGTGGCTGGTAATTTTAACTGCTAGCTCAATGGAATCGTAGCCATGAGAGACGTGGCTATAATCACTTGTTATTACCATGCACTCTAGTACTTTACTGAGCATGCGAGTCTGGTGACAGGTAATTGTTGCTGCACTCGTAGTGATCATGCATGCTTAAGCGCGGTGGTGGGTGAGCGGTGGGGAGGCGGTGGGACAGTGGAATCATAGCCACAATGACAGACGTGGCTGATGACAACCACCACCATTGAGCAGTAATTTCCACAAAAGTAAATCATGAAGCCTAATCACCTCTAATCACTCATTACCATGCACTCTAGTACTCTCCTGTGCATGCAAGCCTGATGACTGGTAATTTACTCCACTTGTAGTAATCATGCATGAAAGCCTCGTGGTGGTAACTAGAAGCTGAGTAATTGCGGGCCACAGTGGTGGCTGGTAATTAACTGCTAGTTCGATGGGTCTTAGCCACCACCACAGATGTGGTTGGGAATCTTAGATGCCACCACCTCTAATCATTCATTACCATGCAAGTCAGTATTGCCGTCTTGAATTAATCAAAATTTGGGCCAACCACCATGGTGGTTCTCACCTTGACAGTAGTTGGGCTACAACCACCACGGTGGCTCTCACCTTGATAGTGTAGTCGGGCTACAAATTACTATTCCATTCCCTTAACCATTTTGTCTTGTATTCCTCTCGACTGTTTCATTCTCCCTTGTAATCTCAAGACTCCACTATTCCATTTCCTTCACTGCTTCATCTTCTATCCCTCTCGACCATTTCTTTCTCCCTTGCAATCAGATTGCAAACTCGAGCCTGCACTATTCCATTTCCTTCACTATTTCATCTTCTATCCCTCTCGACCATTTCTATCTCCCTTGCACTCTTCCTGCAACTTATATCCCCTCTCATAATGGACCCTACACAGTCTAGGAGCTCCTCACACAATCTTTCCTTCCCCTCTGTAGCACAGTGCGAGAGCCCTTTCTCCCCTGATCTTGAAATCATGACAATTGGGAGCTCCTCTCTCGCTCTTCAAAAGCCCAATTTGGATGCTCTCCAAAACTTCACAAGGTTGGTATAGGAGGTGAATGTGAAGGAGGGGCAACTAGTCTATCAAGGTCAAAAGATTACCATCAATGAAAGCATGACTAAAAATGCTCTAGGAATTTCTGGAGGTAGTTTGCAAGCACACTTTTTTGAGAAGTAGTGGAAGAGACAGGATATTCTAGACGTATACCCCGATGCTCAGATTAGTAAAGATGGTGGAGTCAAGATTTTGAGCTTGCAAACAGACCTCCAAGATGTGCTGAAGAAGACCGAGGGATGTGCTTATTCAAAAGAAGCAGATTAAACCCTTGGCAAGGATGTGAGCTAGGCATGTAGATATGTCTGAGGATGATTGGAATGAGTTGGATGCATTAGCAAAGTCTACTATTAGACTGAAGTCATCTTGTAGACTACGGAAGATTCCTCTTATGTTCATTGCCATCCTCATCGGATACCTTATGTACAACTGTTAGTAACTCGACTTGTATAAAAGGCCAAAAGTTTGACTTTGGTCTTCATTGTTGTTTGCACAAGTTTGAATACAAGCTCCCTCTTCTCTTCCAAGAGAGTGTTTTGGGTGTTCTCTTGTTTCTATTGTAGAGCTTTTGTGGTTGTCACTCTATCCCCCTTCACTCCCTTCTCCTTCTTCCCTTCCTCCTTCTCCCTCTCTCCTCCCCTCTTCCTGTTCCCTCTTCCTCGTGTGAAACCACATTGCAACAATCTGGAGGCCGCTTGAGTGACAGTTGCGGACTGCTCATGCTATGCATTGCTCCCATAAGGAGTAGCGAGGAGTGGAAGCTCCATTAGCATATCTTCAACTACCTCATGACACATGAGTCACTGGTGAGACCATACTACATTTTTGGCACCGCTTCTAGGGAGAAAAGGTATGCTTTTGCATTTTCACTTGTCTCCCTTCGTTATATTCCCATTGCACAAGTTCTCAAGCTTAGCTTGGAGCTTGTTAGTGGAGTTGTAGGAGAAAAGAGAGGTGGAAAGAGAGAGAGAGAGAGAGAGAGAGAGAGAGAGAGAGAGAGAGAGAGAGAGAGAGAGAGAGAGAGAGAGAGAGAGAGAGAGGACAGAAATCTGTTTTTTCATGTGGGAATGCCATTTGTGAGCTTGGGAAGCTTGTTTTGGTTGCTTTTTGGTGTTTCAAGTTGATAGGAACTTAGTAGGCTTGATTGCTAAGGTGTGTGTGTAGTCTAATCACCTCAAAAAACAATAAACTAAGGATTTTTGTCAAGTTTTGAAGTAGTTTCATGTTCTAGAACTTCCCTTTTCTAAGTTTTTGCATTTTGACCTTCAAAAAGTGTTTGTTTTCAAGTTTTTTTTCGTAGAGTAGGTAGAATAGTAGTGTAGCACCCCCCAATCACAAAAAATCATGAACAAAAATTGCAAAATTCTTAGAAATCACCAAATCTCAGTCGAATAAAACTGTATGACTATCCCGTCGAGTTGTGTTGTAGCCATATCGCACCCACCAATTTCCCCATTGATCGACATGTTAGCTGGATCCCGTTGGTCAAACTCCGATGACCCGATGCTGTAACACTTCCTTGTCAACCTAACCTCTGACTACGGTTTACCCTATCGCTCGGAGTTAATGCTTGTCAGAGTTACTTCCTCACTGATTTGATAGGTCATTGACCAGTGCTGTAGTGGGTCCCCACCGACCGTTGCTATTTTACTATCCTGTCACTGGTGCAGTGAACCTACCTTTCCATCTGTAGTCGTAATCGTTCCCCTCTGCCATCGCGTTACTCCATCGCATCGCCCATCGTTGTGAAATCCTGCCATTCGGTGTTGTTCACTTACCTTGCCATCATTGTTGCTATACCATCCCGCCGAGTCATTATCCCATCGACCGATGTCATACTATATTCCTATGCTCGTGGGGATATCTCATCTGACCAATCGCACTGACCACATGGCAATTACTTCCACGATCATTGTGATACATCCATCACACCAACTAGTCAATCGTCGTTGAAAGGTTACGTCATCGCTCGCCACCAAAACTATACTACATCGCCCGTTGCTATACCCATAGCACACCGACCGATGCTGTAGAGTGATCCCGCCAATCGGTGTGATACCTCTAGGGTAGCTAAGGATTTAATAGAAAATTCCAAAACCTCAGTTCACTTTGGGTGTCCCTAGCACTTCAGGTCCGGAAGGATTTTGCCAAAAGGTCCAGTGCCGGAAGAAAGCGCTTCGAGCTACGCGCTTAGCCCACCCTCCAACCTAGTTGGGGGTCCGGTAACTCAATTATGAGCCTCCAATCATTCATAGGACCCTGACTAGAAACTCCATCTAGTTTAGACAAAACAGAGAGTCTTGAAGGAGTGATACAAGACCCCACGAGTCCAAGGGCATTGGAAGCCCCCTTCATGAGTATATCCTCTCCGAACTCTCCTGCATCTTTGGTTGCTTCCACGCTTAGAGGTACATTCTCTAAGATGTTCGGTCGCTTAGGAAGAACAGAGTCGGTGTACATGGAGAACCCCTTTGTCAGCATGTCCATAGGAAGGTAAGGCCAACAACATACAGTCCCCAAGCCACAGACCAGGACAGAAACCACTTTTGCCAATCCAAGTTCCTCCGCCTACGCCAGACCCCCCCAATGGGAGAACATGGATGATGAAGATCCATGGATGAGGGAACTCTGTAGACAAGACCCGAGTCAAGGGGTAACGAGGAACTTCCAAGGTGGAATGCCTTACGACTCTCTAACAGCCTCGGCCCTACCAGCCTTCGTCAACTTTGGGGCATCGTAGTTCCCACCCTACCGCCTGCAACATGGGACCAATGTTACCATGCCCCAGGACCCCCCACCTCCGGGAGTTCATCCCTTCCTGTCTATACCAATTGCACCAATGAACGCAGGCATGGGTACTTCTGTCCCAATGCCAACACTAGCAACTACATGGACACCACCACCTAGGCAAGGCCTAAGGCCAGCCTTGCGACCCATCAAGCCCACAGCAACACCACATCCGCTAGCTGCTCAAACAGTGTTGACTGACGAGGCTATGCGCATTTTAGTGAATGCCTTGGTAAGGGGGGCAACACCACCACCACCTGCCCCAGTGTTCCCTATAGGGATGGCAAATCCCTCGAGGAGCCATCCCATAGCCATTTCCAAGCTAATGACCAAGTTCCTCAAAGAAGGAGACTTGGTCTCTCACATGGAAAGGTTTGAGCAGATTTGTGAAGCCTTTGGTGCACCAGGTGACCTTGAAATGGCCAATGCATTTGGCCTTAGCTTGCTAGATGGTAAGGCAGGTCAATGGCATAGAGCTCTCACCCTAGAGGAAAAGTTCAACTGGGAGACATTGAGAAAGGCTTTTATTGTGGGGTTCGCTCCCAACAACCATAAATGGAGCCCGATCAACTAGTTGTATGGGGTAAAACAAAATGACAAGGAATCCCTGAGGGATTACATTGCAAGGATTAAGCACCTCAATGCCCGCTGTGAACCCTATGAGCGAATGAGTGATGAATGATTGTTGCCACATTTCCTTATCGGGTTAGCAGACCCGAAGCTACACGATCACCTCATGGTGATGAATCCCACATCCTTTGATCTATGCAATAAAGTGGCCATTCGTATATGTGACAATATGATGGATAAAGTGGATTCGGACAAGGCCTTGGTCCCCACTCCGAAGTAGCCCCATTAGTTAGGTCCTCGAGTGTAGAGTTAAGCAAGAAGGAGGCTATCGAGCCTAAAAGCTTGGATGTGAGTGAGCTAGCATCCAATTTGTTGGAGCAGCTAGGTCAGCAATGGAGAGCAGGAACCTCCAAAGAGGTGCCGAGCAACCCCCACTTGTTTCCATGAAGAGACAATGTCTGGTGTGGGATATGTAATGGCAACCACCCCTCCAATGAGCGCCTATGCCTAAGAGCAAGGCCACCACTCTACTGTGCACATTGCCATAGGTGGGGAAACCATGACACCTCCCAATGTTTCAAAATGGGATGACCACTTGAAGTATCTCAAGCTCATCCTCGAGAAGTGTCGCTTATACCGCATATCCTCCAATCCCCTTAAGTGCTACAAACATGGTGTCATCCTGGGTCACATAGTGTCCCGAAATGGAATCTCTACGGACCACAATAAAATCAAACTCATTTTGGAGTTACCGCCCCCCACCAATGCTAAGGGAGTCCAATGATTTACTGGCCATACGAGCTATTACTGGAGATTTATTTTATTCTATGCCAACATAGCCTGCCCGTTATACAAGCTGCTAGTATCCTTTGAGTGGACCGAAGAATGCCAAACATCTTTTGAAACCCTCAAGCTATCTCTAGCCACCACCCCAGTACTGAGGTCCCCCAATTGGAATTTAATATTCCATGTCCACATTGATGCCTCTAACTTTTCCATTGGATGTGTGTTAGTGTTGAAGACTTAGTCTCCACCTACGTCGCCAATAACCCAGGGTCAGCATAGGTTAGGATAAGTCAGTCCCATGGCACAAGGTGGTTACTAAGCATGTAGTGGATAGCACTGTTTGTAACTGATAAATAGTGGGCTAATGCAATAGTATGATGTTTTGTAACAAGGGATGTTACTTAAAGATATAACTGAATGCAGACTTATAATAGTCAAAAGGGATCTGGATAGCTATAAAAGTCCTATAACAACCCATTTTGAGGTTGAGTTGTTTATCTCTACTGAAGCACAATACAAAATACCGTTTTGCAAATTCACAAGTTCTTTACTGTTCTTTCATTGTTTAGTTTAGTCTACATGCAATCTGACTCCTGTTAGTCTCTTGTCCAACTCCTTGCACCTGTTACATTTGAGTTGATGTGTGTTCTATGTTTTCATTAGTTGAATGCACTTTGAACACATTTGGCGATCCTCACAACATTCATTCCTAGAGTCTTTGGTTCACACTACTTCACATTGATAACAATAGCAGAGATAGCAAAGCGACAACTCCACAAAAACAAAAGCAAGTCGAAACAGAAACAATTTTACTAGATAATCTTCCTCTGCGAGTATGACACTCATACAAACCCACAACCCAACCGAATACAGCAACCAGGCTGGAGCGGTGAACAATCATTCATAGTTCACACACCAAATCTACATAGTTCGCATTACTAACAAAAGCCGTGTACAATTCATTCACATCGAATAGCTAGGTGCAAATGACCATTGAGGCGAGCTACAACCAAACAAGCTAGGGTGCACCAATACATAATTCCTCAGATAGCAACAGTTGGATTACCAATGGAAAGAAGACCAACAACAGACGATAACAAATCAAGACAACAACAGTCGGATTACCAGCACAAAGAAGACCAACAACAGATGACAACAAATCAAGACAACAATAGTCGGATTATCAACAAAAAAACGACAGGCAACAGGTGACATAAAAAACAATGACAAGCAACTACAACAAATACAATCCAACATCAACATGGAGTCGCAATAGGCAAAGTAGCATTTGAGGCTTCAAACTCAAGAACAATCAATCGATTGAAATCCAGTGAGTAAAACTTTCGCCATTTATTTCATGGAAAGCACAGTCCATGTCAAATAGGTCTAAGGAAGATATCTCTCCACGTCACATTGGTATTGCATACTTCACACAAAATAGAAGTTGGGCAAAGACTTCATCACAAATGGAAGATCCAGACGACATTCTACACGACTCTGATTATATTCCAAGTGGCACAAGCTCCTCAAATAATTCATTACATAGTAGGGTGACTGCATGAAGCACAAGCTGATTTACAAAAACTAATGTTGCCCAATCTTACACAAGAACTCCTACAAAGAGCACTTGTAGCAAATATTGCAACTAATGTATTCGTGAGTGCAAGACAGAGGCTGAATTTCAATCCCCTCCCCAAACCTCCTAAAAAGAAGACCTCCCAAGTGCAAGCTAGTGCACCAATACAACCAAAGATGCAGAACCCACTAGTCAAAGCAACCAATTTATTGGCAAAGATAAAGAAGACTCTGACAGTCATGTTGGACAGTTTGAGACAAGATGGACAGCTAGTGGATTTGGACAATTGCCAGATGCTACCAAGAAAGAACAATTTTCAGCTACCTTCAATGGTAAAGCAATGAACTGGTTTATGCAGTATGGTGTTGCTCATTTTGCTGACTATGACACATTAAAAGTAGCATTCTTGAGTCGTTTTAGAAAAGAGAAAACTCCAGAGGATATCCTCAAGAAACTGAGAACTATGAAACAAAAGATCTTATGGTTGAAGATTATTCTCAAATGTTTCAAAACCTCAACAGAAGACTAACAGCAAACCAACAATCCACCCAGGAGCAACTGGGGGATTATTTTTGCAAAGGATTAAATAAAGAACTGAGAACTGCAGTAGCTGGCTGGGAACAACTTGGAGGAGCCAATGACTTTAATAATATGGTAGAACAGCCCCACGGGAAGAAATGAGACTTAGTACAGTATCACAGTCCAAGAAGACAAAGAGGAAAAAGCATTCAATTCACAATCAGATTCAGATACGAACATTGATAGAGTGAAGCAGAAGAAGACATTGAAGAAGAAGAATCTACCTCATCACAAGAAGATGAGGATGATGAAGAATATTCCAAGAAGAAAAAGAAAGAGAAGAAGTAAAAAAACAAAGAAAAATCCACAGTAAAAAAGACAGCAGATAAAATCTCCAAGCTGGAGAAAATGATCAAGGAGCAACTTCAAAGCTTGAAGCCACCACCTCAAGCACCATAGCCCCAAAAGATTCCATGTGAATTTTGCAAGAAAGACAATCACACATGACAACAATACTTGGCTGAGAGACTTAGACACCACCACGCATCCCTATGGGACTTGTTGTGGACATTCACGAGTATGACACTTAACAGAAAGCCACAAAGGCTTGACTATAAGTTGAGAAGGATTGACGCATAGTCTATGACAATAGAACCAATATACAATTGGACTATATTGCAATGCATGTAGTGGATGAACTAGAGAACCCACAAGCTCATAGCACTGGTCAACACCAACTGAGGCAATCTCTTAGTAAGTTGCATTACTTTGCCTATTTTTTTAATTCAAAAAAAACGTTTGAATTCTTTTTTTTACTATTTAAAACACTTGAAGCGTTTTTTTCCATTTTATTCATAAGAATAAGTTATTTGTACAAATAACTGCTAGTTATTCGTACGAATAAATGCACTATGGAAAAAGAACCATTCTCCTTTTTGGTATAAATTGTACGAATACTGCCACTGCCTTCCTTGCCACCTCAGCTACTTGCTTGCTAGCCTTGCTACCTCTTGCTTGCTTATGGTACCTACCAAATTACCTTACCTAACAGCTCACACACTTTCATAGGTACCTTCTTCACCCTTGTCTACGATTGGCGCTCATCTCTCTTGCGAGAGTTGTGTGTTGGTCTTTTTTTATTAATTAATGTTTGTTTGTTTTAGATTGGCACTCATCTCTCTTGCAAAAGTTGTGTGCTACAATCTTTTTTTATTAATTAATGTTTTTTTGTATTGTGTTTCTTGTGAGGTTTGTTTTGCTATAGTCTTTTTTTATTAATTAATATTTGTATTGTATTGTGTTTTAGACTAAGACTCATCTCTCTTGCTAGAGTTGTGTGCTATAGTCTTTTTTTATTTAGTAATGTTTGTTTTGATTTATGTTGTAGATTGGCACTCATCTCACCTGCAAGATCTATGTGTTACAGTTTCAATTTCTATATAAATATTTGTCTCTTGAGAGAGTTGTGTGTTGTAGTCTCAGTTTTGATAGACATGTTTGTTTGTAGGATCTCTTAGTTTGGCACTCATCTCTCTTACAAGAGATGTGCGATGCAGTCTAAGCTTAGCGATGTTTTCATAGATGCTTATTCTAGCACGCATCTCTCTCTTGAGAGTTGTATTATGTAGTCTAAGTTTAGAGATGTTTTCATAGACACTTATTTTGGGACTCATCTCTCTCTTGAGAGTTGTGTGATGCATTCTAAGTTTGATATCATGCAATGTGCTCATAGACACTTAATCTGACACTTAACTATCCCTTGATAGTTGTGTGTTGTAGTTGAAGCCTAATGTTAGATGTGAAACCACAGTTATAGTAAGTGTTATACACTCAGTGTCACTGCCTAGCAATTCTCATTACATTAGCTTTGCTTGCTACCCTAGCCGCAACATTAAACCATTTCAACAATTACAGATTCCCAAAGCAAAAAACCAAATCTGTAGCTCTTGATGGCTTTAAACGATTGCATCTCTTTGAATGAATAAAATCGTATACACTCCAATTTTTCTCACATGCATCCGATAATGCAGCAACATAGAGCATAGGTGTTGCAACATGTTGCAACTCCAATTTATCTCCACCATATTACTTCCACCAGGTGCAATCGTCATCTTAATAGCATCAAGGTTCCAGGGATCTATAAAAGATCCTTCATAGTTCGTATACGTCACTCGTTGTTGGTAGGCCAATTTGCCTTGATCCCCCGAAAGAAAGTTCTTACAAACCTCTTGAAAGTTACTTATGACTCCTGGATTATGCGATTGAGCATGCATTTGATATTGTGGATGTATTGCAAATGTGGCTCCATGCAAAAGGGTGTTCATTTTCTTCCATCTCTTATCAGCCAAGCATACCACTTGTTTCTTTTCCCTAGGTGTAAAGCACATGAATTCTTTAACTTGTAGTATTGCTTCGGACATCTTCCAATACACTTTACATAAAAAAGGTATCAGTGTCGACTATCCTAAACACTATCACAAATGGCTCTACACCTTCTATTATTCTTTCTACATTTTTCAAGAATGCTGATGATTGCACAAGATGTACACATTTACTTCCTGGGATTGCATACTGCGTCTTTTTCTCGAGCCAATTTTCCCATCGTCTATCCGTAAAGTTTCGACTAAAGCTTGATGTACTTCCAACAATCTAGCAAGAACTAGAAAAGAAGTGGCAAATCTAGTTTGACAAAACTGCCTTAGTTGCTTTATAGTGTGCTCTTTAAATACTACATGCAAGTATTGATGGCTCTTTATAAAAATCACTACAGCGTTAGCATCTTCTAGCACCAGTTACACAAATGGCAATTGTCCAATATCTTTCAACAATAAATTGAGAGTATGAGCACCATATGGCACCCATGTCAGAGTGGGATACTTTGCCATGATCATCTCACCTACGGTCTTATAATTTGATGCGTTATCTATTACTAACGTAATAACATTCGCACTACCACCAATTCTATGAATTGCTCTTTCGTATATTTTTACAATATATGCTGAAGTTTTTTCGTTTAGAGATGTATCAATACTCTCCAAAAACATTGTTCTCTTTGGAAGTAATGCACATTACATTAATCAAGGGTTTGGTTTGCTTGATAGTCCATCCATCAAAAGTAAGAGTGCACCCATATGTAGGAATGAATTCCAATATATTTTTCTTTGAGCAGTGTGCCCCACAGTCTATTTAACTCTATCAAAATGATCCATACGCATTTTATTATAATCAGCCAAAACAAATCATGGTCTAGCGCATGCCTTCAAGGCATTACGAAATGTCTCATCTCTCATGACATTGAATGGTATACCATTTTTTACAAACGCTTATGTCCATCTTAAGTGCTCTTCGTGCACTTGTTATCAAAGAAAACCATCCTCCATTGTCTTCAACGATCTCATCAACCTCAGCACTCACATTAGGACTTGGATGATTACTTTATTAAGGTAGGATTTAACCACATTCTCACTTTCTCTAAATATGATTTGCATAACGGAAGAATAGTAGATGGAGTGCATGAGCAAAGCTTCAACATCACTGCCAATTCCGAGAAAATGTTGCTTGATGCGAGTAGAACTGCCTGTGAACTTGTGTCCACAATATTTGCACTGCATGAAGGAGACCGAGGCATGCACTTTCCATATCTTCGTCACATATGACCAATTCTTGCTGTGCACCATGCTTTTGAAGTTGCAAGGAAAAACATAAACCAAAAAAATTAATTTGCATATGCAAAAGAAACATACCGCAATAAATATTATGTCGAAACCAACAAATATGATTTAAAAAGCACTTTCAAGAATGCAATATATTAATTGTCATTCATTCACATACCATTTTCAAAAAATAAGATTATTTTCATTCATCAATAATTAGATTTCATTCACATAAGATTATATCCTTACTGGATAATGATATTTCATTTTTTAACATTCTTTTAAAAGAATATAAAATATTCTTTCAAAAAAAAGTGCAAGAATGAGTAAATGCAAATATTATTTCATTCATTCACATTATTTTGAAAGAATATAAAGTATTCTTCAAAGAAAGTGTAAGAATGAGTAATGAAAAATGAGAGACATGGATTCATATTCTATTGAAAGAATATACTCAAATTGTGAATCTTTCATTGATATTCTATTGAAAGAATATGAAATATTCATTCAAAAGAAAGTATAAGAATGAGATAGGTGTTCTAATAAACTAAGACACAAAGCAACAAATTACTCCTATAAAACTCTAAAATCATAGACACAAAAAAAACTCTTTGTATTATTTCACATTCTATTGGAAGAATATTAAATATTATTTCAAAAGAAAGTGTGAGAACGAGACTCTAGTGTTTTAAAAAACTAAGACACAAAGCAACAAATTTACTCTAACAACATAGACAAACACAAATTAAAATCACATTTCTCACAAGAGATCTAAGGAAGTCAACAAAGAGAACCTAGAACTCCCACAAACAAATTCCATAGACACAAAAAAAGACCAAAAGCACATTTCTCACAGGAGATCTAAGGTACTCACAAAGAGAACCTAGAACTCCCACAAACAAATTTTATAGACACAAACAAAGATCAAAACCACATTTCTCACAAGAGATCTAAGGAAGCCAACAAAGAGAACCTAGAACTCCCATAAAAAAATTCCATCTTAGTTCAAACCTTCTAGATGGCTTTTGCAATCTCAGAGGGTCTTCCTTGTTTCTTTTTCTCGTTTGATCTCTTATGCTCAGCTAGGGAACCAAGCATGAGATAAGATAAACTGGCAAATTGTGAGCTTAAGTAAAGGGAAAGAGTCTCATAATCGCCCTAATAGTCGTACGAATAAGTTATTTGTACGAATAAGTTATTCATATGAATATTAATGAATGACATGTCGATTTATGAAAAACCGTGATGTGTCAGCATTTTTTTGCACGATTTTTTCCTTCCTTTGAATCATTCGTCTGGATTTCCCGCATTCTTCTACTTAGATCTCTTATAGTATACAAACCATCCATGAAGCACCACCATACAAAGCTTGAAACGGCCACCATCAACAAGCCATTATCCCCACCAATCCATAGATAGATCTAGCTAGTTGATGAGCACAACTAGCTGATGAATTCTCTAAGAGTTGCCTCCCAAAAACTACCAAGAGCTACGAGCTCCTAAGCTCAAGGAGGCATTCCTGGAAACATGGAGTGGAGGAGATGAGATGCTATCCTAGCTTATCCTAGAAGAATCACGTCTAACTTTGCATGCAATAGTGCCAAGTGGCACAATACACGTGATAATTGAACCTTAGGAGGTGATGCTCCCCCACAAGGTTTATTACACACTAACATTGCTAACACCCCCCCATAAACCAAGTGGGGGGTGAATATCACTATTATCAAACAAAGACTTCTATCAAGCCAAAATTGCAAATCAAAATTGAACCATGGCGCTGTGTGCTAAAAATCATATCACTGTCGGGATATCCATCATCCTCCAAGTCTATGACACCATCTTCATTCATGAACCCAGCCAAGTATTCAGTGTCTTTGTCTTCGATGATGCACACCTTGGAACTGTGTCTTCGATTATGCAGGCCTTGGAACTGCCCTATGTTTATCATCATAGGCCTTCTTGTAGCAGTGCTTTTCTTCATGGCCTTCTTTGCCATAGTAGTTGCAAATGCCTATTGTCTTCTTACCATTTGATTTCTTCCTCTCTTTTGTAGTTGATGCTTGCTCAGTGTTATTCATTTTCTGCATCTTTGATCGTCTCTCCTCACTCAACAAGATCGACACCACTTCTTGAAATGACAAATCATAAAAAATAAGTCATAGGATGGTTACCAACTCCGTATACCTGGAAGGAAGACTAGCAAGCAATAAGGCCTTTGCATAGTCATCATCCACCTGAACTGAAAGAGCTTGCAATAGCTGCTCGATGTTAAGCGCATCATGTTTTAGGTGTGTTGCCAGTGACTCTCCATCACCCATCTGTATGCCAAACAGTTCTTGTTTTAGCATGATTTTACAATTCTTGACTGTAGATCCAAAGACAGGGTCCAGTTCTGATGAGCTGTCTTCTATTGTGACATCGAAAATACTCTAAACCAAGGGCTCTCCCCCCATTAGTTGAGGAGCCTTCTCGTTTTCGGCATCCCATGCTTGCATCTTCTCATGACCTTGATTGTTGGCTGGCTTCTTTTGAGAGCCAGATACAACTCCACATAGGCCTTTTTCCATGAAAAAGAGTCGTACAAATAACCTCCAGGAGGGGAAGTTCCGACCGTTGAACTTAACTACTGAAGTATCGAGAAGTCCTCTAGTAGCCTTTGTAGATGTTTCCATTGCTTACTGTGATATCGGTTCCCCACACAAGCTTGCAAGTATATCTAGAGCAAAGACTCTCCTCCTACATGCATTTTGAGGTCAGCTGAGAGCATTAGGAACCCTAATGATTCCAAATTGTGGTGATCTCCTTCATACCTTTCTCTACAAGCCGAGTCCTCAAGGCATGAGCTCTCCACCTCCTCTTGACTAGACATCTCCTCTCTCAAACAAAACTCACAGACTCTCATAAACGTTGCTCTTAGACCAAATGTTGAAAACCTTAGGGTCGAAAGGTGATAATCAGGGAAATTGTATGAAAGATGGAGACCTTTATTCAATCACACATGACAACAATTCTCAACTTAGAGACGAGGGATGTTTTTATCGAAGCTATGCTTATATATTAATATAAAATCTTGGCAAAATTTTATCGAGCTAGTTTTTTAAGTTTCACAATATTTGTAGAACATATTACCATTTCGTATATTTTCTTTTGAATTTTAAAGAAAAAGATGTAAATTCTGGTGAAACCATGAATTTTTGCTCATAAAAGTTTCAAACCTTGGCGAATTTTCAAACTTTTATTTTTATCAAGGCATACAAACTTTTGACACCAATATAAAAGTTTCACTTCTTAACAGAACCAATAGGAAAAAATCATCCATGTTAGAGATCTAGACATCTCCATGCATCCCTATATGGCTTGTTGTGGAGCACTGCAACACATGCAGTGGACGAACTAGGAGAACCCATGAGCTCACGGCACCGATCAACACTAGCTAAGGCAATGTCTTATAGAAGACGAGTGTGAAGCACTGCCATACAAAGCTTAAAATGGTCGCCAGTAACAAGCCATTACCCTTGCCAATCCATAGATAGATCTAGCTAGTTGATGAGAATGACTAGCTAATGAATTATTCAAGAGTTGCCTTCAGGCAACTGCCGAGGACTGTGAGCTCCTAACTTCATGGAGGCATTCCTAGAAAATGGAATGGCGTAGATGAGATGCCGCCCTAGAAGAACCACATCTAAATTTGCATGCAATAGTTCCAAGTGGCACAATACACATGATAATTGAACCTTAGGAGGGTGATGCTCCCCCCCCAACAATGTTTACTACATGCTAATATTGCTAACAATAGGTGTGTTTATATATATTCATGTCTCTTCAAGACTCGTCTATCTAGCTATGAGATGCATGAATGGATAAAGGTATCACTGTATAGATGAAGAGTTGTGCAGTTGCAATTTCCAAGTATTCTATTTTATGTGTCCATATTGTCTCCTTATATGCTTCTAAAGTATTCAGCTAAGTTCATGATGAGTATTAAAGTTTGTATTGATAAATCTAAAAGTTAAAGTCTAAATACTTGATCAAAAGGTGCTTTCTCTGAGTTTTTCTTGATATTTCCTCAAGTCTTATAAAGGGTCTTAATACCGTTCAACACAAAGAGTTAAAAAATCCTCCAGCATTTAATAAGAGAAGAAAGAGGAGAGAAAATCAACTCAAGGATGGGGATAGGAGATGTGTGAAAAGAGAGGAGAGAAGAGAGGTAAAAGAAAGGGAGGCTCCCAATACTTAAAAAGAGGGAGTGGATCCCCTTCAACGCTAAACATGAAACCCTTAACTTCTTGGCTACATAATAAAGGGCCAATTAATAACCATTTAACCACTACTAATATGTCCTCCATTGACCACTAATATTCATTGAAATTCAACATTAAATCCTTTTGTGATATTATTGATTCACATGGTTGAACACATAATATTTCACTATGGTGCTTACCCAATATAATTGAAACTCCACAATTTCTAGAAGGTGACTTCATGAAACGTTATTAATGCTTAACTTGTGATGGAAAGATAGTAATCCAGTATGATGCTTACTGAATACAGTCATGGATTTCAAAATTTTCATATGTTTATACCCTTGCTGACATGATTTCACATAAGCATGAACACTTCAAACCATGGTCTTCAACTATGATATTTAACGAGTACAATTGTTCCAAAATTTACACACGTTTGCCCTTATCAATTTGACTTCACAAAGTTATTAATGCTTCAAACCATGGGGACTATGTACATATTAAGTATCTTAGCCAAAAGAAGGTCAAGTGTCAACCGTTAAGACTGAGGCAAAATAATGTGGACATCTCTAAACAATCCTTAACTTTGAATGAGGATATAAATTTTCAACATTAAATGAGCAAGATAAAAAGGAACCAAATATAGGGGGGGCATATGTAAAAAGGCTTAATGCAATCTAGACCAAATATATAGACATTATGGAATAACTCTAGGCGACATTTTCTAACATTGTACAAGTACAATTTGTTCGTCATTCACAATTCTTGGTCTTCATGGTTCCAATCGTTCAATGACACTCTTCTCTACACTTCAAATTCTTTGCACAAAGCACAATATGAGACAAGTTCAACATTTGGCCCTTCTCAACTTATGAGAACAATGCGTGTCAAATTTATGGTTCTATAAAGGAATGAGCTCTTTTTGCCCAATCATTGCTTCTTCTACTCAAGGATTTTCAAATGGATGGAGATTTCAAAATTTAGTTCCCCATAAGAGTTGTAACTATCACATCCTATTTTTACTTCTTTGTGAGGACTTATAACATGGAAGGTTAATTTTTTGAAAAAAAAACATGGAAGGTTAATTGTACTCCCCACGAGCCTTGATGGTCGGAAAAGGCTAAAAATCCACCTTCCACCACACAAAAACTTGCTTGGAACTACACCACCGTCCATCTTTCTTGTGGAAAAGGTATCCTCACTCATCAAGACCCTTTTTTTTGGCTTGCCCCTTGTGGGTTAAGATTCTCCTTTTGCAAAGGGAAAATTGGGGTTTCTTGTATTAAGTAATTTGAAAAATTTTGGCATTCTTCCACTCGTGCATGTGGGCGATTATTCTATGTGAAATTAACGGTTTTAGATGGCTTCAACATGCACCGCGATGGAAGGCCACCAAATTCTGTATTGCTTGGTTGTGTTTAGAGGCATTCTAATTAACATTGAAGTAACTCAACTTGTTCTTTAAAAAGGTAAAGCCTTTTTGAATTGGAAGTTGGTTAGAACTAAAAAATGACCTTGATTACAAAAAGGGGGATTTTAAATCCCAAAAAGCTGTGCATAGCAGAAACTACAACCTTGAGTACTTCTGCTAAAGAAATTCTGGCGAAATCTCCCTGCTTGCGTTCACAGGCCAAATCTACATACTTAGCAAAATTTTGAACATATCTCTGATTCAGTGCTTGCCTTCACAGGCCAAATCTACATACTTATCAAAATTATGAACATATCTCTGACTGAATGAGGAGTAGGACGACTCCTGAATACTCTGTTATTCTCACGGCCAAAACAGCAGAAGAACTGCCCCCTACCTACTGGCCATATCACGACCCCCATCCAAACGTTCAACTAATTCTTCAGACATTTTGCAATCGAGGAATTCTATTAAGTGTTTCGAGCAGCAGCAGCAGAAGAGAAGAAGAAGAAGAGAAGAAGAAGAGGACGAGGAGCATGAGAATGGAGCTGGGTATAGGAGCTCAAGTTCAGTGCTTACAGGCAACAACATTAAACGAAGGAAGCAGAGAGGAGGAGGAAGAATGGATATGGCGATGTCGATCGGACCTCGCCACTGTGGAACTTAATGGCTGCGTAGTCTGAGCGTCATTGCACGTAAGGTTGCCAGAAGATCCCTCACACGGCCCCGCAGCGTTGCGTCCACCAGATTGCCGTCCGAGTCGAACTTCGGAGGACCTTCGAAGATCTTGACGAAGACCTCTGGTTTGTTGATGAAATGCAAATCGATAAACACGCCGATGTCGCGCAAGTGCGTCTGGCCTCTCGCGCCTCCGAAGCCTCCGCCCGCGCTTATAATCGCCGCCGGTTTACCCGCCCAGGCGTTGGGTGGACGCGAAGCCCAGTCGATCGCGTTTTTGAGAATACCTGCGCGACAACAAGCCACAAGCACGGATGATCCACAGAAAACATATCCTAACACCATATCCAGCATCGGCAGACGAGATCCAGAGGGTATGAATCATGTGAGGATACCTGTGACGGAGTAATTGTACTCGGGCGATGCGAATAGGACGGCATCGGCTTCGAGCACCTTGCGACGGAAATCCGTGACGGAAGCGGGGACTCTGTTTTCGACTTCGAGATCCGTGTTCATGAAAGGGAGGTGGCCAATTTCGAGGAGTTCAATCTGCAGATCCGGGAACTCAAGGTGGGCGATATCAATGGCTACGGGGCAACAACAAAACCAACAGTAAAAACGAGCAAAAGGATTAGCGATGGAGCAAGGATAGCAAATGGGCTGATCTCGAAGACGATGGAGGGAGGGATCGAATTACCTGCTCGTAGGAGGCCAGTGTTGGTGGAGGATTTTCGGATGGAGCCGGAGATGGCGATGAATCGGAGGGGAGAGGCCATGGATAGATGCAACGCAACAACCACTATGATAACTGTTTTTTTATAGAGCTGCAACAAGAGCCCATGTATCACAAACCTTCCCAGGAGCGAGGCTTTTAAAGAGGACACGAGTCATGCTGACGAGGTTGCTTACACTATCACAAGAAGACCCTTCCATATAAATCAAACTCCATATAAATCAAACTCCATATATGTCTTGTCTTTTTCCGAGAAGAAAGGTGAACTGTATCAAACTCTCTCTATATATGTTTGTTTTGCCTTTCCCAATCAAACTCCATAAATGTGCTTGTTTTTTTCAAGAAGAAAGGTGAATTGTGCGTGCTACATTGACTCTTGGTATAGCCATGGAATTTTAGAAGCGAATTTAATAGGTTTGGGACAACTTGTAGTCACTAGTAGCTACCAAAAATTAACTTTTAGCAGCTAATGGCTAGGGAACACGTTTCGAACAACTTTCGTGCTTTCCTCCCAAGAGAGTTTTGCCTCAAAAAGTTAAAGACAACGGAGCTTCAGGTGAGTGTCTTTTGGAGAGCTACGAGAAGAGCCATACAAGAGTTATGGGATACAAATAATATTCAAATGGGGGAACAGGACAATGTTGTCACGCAAGACGATGATGTCACGTTGATGCGGTGCTTACACAACTCTATTTCCTGAGTCAAACTCCCTACATGTCTTGACTTCCATTGACTTTTAGTAGGCCACAACTTTCCTTTCACAAAAATTGTGTTAAATATCTTATGTCTTAGAGCCTACTTGCTCTTTATGAGAAACTTTCCGACTAGTAAGTTACTCCCAGGGCTGAAGCTTAGCCCTTGCTTTTACTAAATTGTGGTTTTTACTAGGTGGGCAAGAGGTAATGCACTATCCACTTGCTTTGCTTCATGATTTACAATGGGAAATTGGATGCCATTTCAATAGCTTTCACTAGCATTCAACTTGGACTACCAACACCAGTAGTGACATGCTCATGTTGGGGAGACATAATGGGGCTGCTCCAATCAAAACCCACATTTATTGAGTAAAGAGACATAAAGCTTAGCATTCAACCAAGACTATCAAGGCCAATTTGATAGGCAATGGCAATCATCCTATTGATGCAAATAATAACATTGTTAGATGGAGGTCAATTCAATTCCAAGTGGACGATCTTGCACCAAATGCACCACCAAGTAGTTTGTGCCCAATTTTCAGCATGCTTCTTGATGCTTTCATTGGATTTACATGACACCATTAAACCATCATTTTCATTGGTATGTCTTGTAAGATATTTATCTGATTGTTGTTTTTTTCCCATATATAATTTTGAATTTTCAAAATTATACATGTATATAAGCTAGGTGGGAAATGGTACATATACATTACGGTCTTTTCCTATCACCTCTTGGCTGATTGGTGAACCTTGTACTTGGATGCAACAAGTGCTACTACTTGGGTGGAAGATGCCCTCCTTGCCCACCAATGGTTACTTGGTGTGCAGGACCTACTTGATGCTTATGTGTAGAGTTAGACATCGAGAACAATTCCTAGGTTCGTAATATTGCATGGGTGAAAGTCATATGAATATAGGCGATGAGCGAACATAAGGGAAATACGAGACATTGTAACTAAGTTTATGGACAAACCCATTACCAAATCCAATACTTGTATCACCAAAATGTGTCAGCCTATTACAAAACGCTTTTAAAGCTACAATCGACTCATATAGAGCCTCGCATCAACTTGAGGCACTACACACACTCTTGAACACTAAAGCTCCACTTAAAATTGGACTAAAAGTCTCAGGGGGGGTCACTTGTCATATGTAACCCTATCACGTGAGTTCAACATATGGGTTTTTATTAATTCAATTACTTACAGATTTATATATGCATAAGGAAGTAATTTAATACCCAAAGGTTAATATATAGAAGGGCATTTTATATTAAAAATTATCTACAAGCTTGCAACATGTGACATCGATATTTGCGTAGAGTGGCTTATGTCATGGGACATTTTGAAATGCTAGTACTGGCATTTTCCTTTTGAAATGAGTAAGCGCTCCTCTTGCATTTTCTTGAATTCTAGAGAATTCTAAAAATCTTTTCTCTCTTTATTGCTCTTTTTGGCCTTTGCATTAGGATGAGATTAGGATACTATGCTTTCTTGAATTCTAGAGAATTCTAAAAACCTTTTCTCTCTTTATTGCTCTTTTTGGCCTTTGCATTAGGATGAGATTATGATGCTATAATTTTCTCTCTTTATTGCTCTTTTTTGACCTTTTCATTAGGATGAGATTAGAATGCTTGAATTTTTTTTTTGAAGTTTTTAAATCTTGTCACTCTCTTTTTTTTTCTTTCTATCCACAGAGGGATTGCATTGAATCAATGGTGGAGTATTTTTGAAGTTGATGCCTCTTATACTTGATTTTCTTTAGTTCTACTCAGTCTATTTAGCACTACCTTTGTAAAGATCCTTCTGGCTCTCAAACAATTGATCTATTATTTAAAAAAGGATAGATAGTGGAGAGCCACTCCTATAATTAAATCCATTGGATAAAACCTGTGAGAGTAAAGAAGTAAGGTATTTACTTTTAGATAGCCCTATTCAAAAGGATTCTCCCACTTGGGAAAATATAGTATCCATATAGCAACAAGGGATCAAAAGCAAAATTGTCATTGAGTAAGAATCCCATTATGCTTGAGGGTTTTTCATGCACTTGTGCCTAGAGTTGTAGATTAGCAAGTACCATGAGCATCACTACCAGTGATAGTTTGAACTAGAATAAGGTAAACATGATGAATTCAAAGTAAATGAAAGAATAAAACTATTTCTAGCTTAGGAGAACATAAGCCCTTGTGTTTGCTACATTGAGAGCTAAAGAAGGCTCTTATGTATGGTCTCTGTATGGTATCTTCAAAGATTAAAGAAGACCCTTTCTAGCTTCTTTAGACCATATCTTTTCTTGAGGTATTATATACGCTATACAATGCCTAGAAATGTCATCTTGTTGTTTGTAGCACATGCTACACAATGCCTAAAAATGCCTAGAAATGGCATCTTGTTGTTTGCGGCATCTAGTGGTGGATTAGTTATTAGAAGGACAATGCTAAAATCTCCCCAAGTTGTCATGGATGTGGTTGTACCTAGGTGTTAGCATGGCATTGGAGCATAGATCCTAAATGTAGTTATATTATAGCCATACATGCAGTGATGCAATAAGCTATGTACATAGATAATTTATATTATTGTCATGTATTAGATGTTGATTTTATGATGAAGGGATGTAGAAGACTGGAAGATGTGGCTACTTGATTGTTTTCTTTGTTGCAATCTATTATGAGTTGCATTCTTCTTGGGCAACTTATTTTCCATTACTTTTGGTCTAAACAATTGTGAAGAATTCTACATCTTCTTGACATAGGTGGAGTGTATAAGAGTGTGGTATGACATGAAGGCTGCATTTTTTGGTGGCTAATATCTTTGCAAGAGCGACTCATGGTATAACTTATAGAACGTATAGATGACTACAATTCATAACATGGCATGAAGAGAAATCTTGTTTCCAGATTTCAAAGTTCTAGAAATCTATTTAATGGGCCTAATTGTAGTTTTGCACTATTTTGCATAGTGTATCTCAGACATAATAAGCACCGTTTTGTGAGCGTTTTGTTGAGAATTTGTAACTCTTGTAATCTAGATGATATGAGAGTGATTCAAGCACCTATATTTTTCATTTTCTAAGTAGAAAATTCACATGCATAAAACCAATCCACATTAAATTTCATAAATTGGCATTAAGGTATTGGCACTTCTGCTTAATAGAAGCTAACATAAGCTATTCCGATTAGTTACACAATGTATAGTAATAATGAAACCTAGCATAATTTAACAAGAAGTAGCTAACCTAATGTACACAGGGTTGAAGGGGGCACAAGGAAACCCGTTGAGCCACCTCCCTTTCACCATAGCTAGGAATCTTGGTGGATAGCAGGGCAACCACATGGCTAAGCGAGTTAAAGCAATGGATGAGCAGAGGTCAGTGTAGGGCAAAGAGAAAATGCTCGCGAGAAGGGCTACTATTTCCATGAGGCAGGGGGAGGCACAAGGTGTTGCTAGCAGAACTAGGAGAGAGTGGGGCAAAAGAGGCCAAGGGGCATCCACCATGGTTATATGCCTATGAAAGGGAAAAATAATTCTCACAAATATTTAGTGTGCGTGGAAACTATGGAAAATATGCATTGGTGCACTATACTTTTGGCCATCAATCTACTATTGCCTTGTCAAGATTTTTAATTCTTGACATTGATTCCACCCATTATAAGCTATGGATCTTATGGGGTGGAATCTATATTTGCTAAATGCGTACATCTCCATCCTCTTCCCCATATTGTCTCTACACCAATGACAATGCAACTCTTGTGTTCAGAATCTATTTGGCATCATCGATCACGAAAATTCATTTCTTTGGCTATGCCCTAGCATCCATTGCTCTACAAGAGACCTTTGTCTCACCCTGCCCTACTCCTCCCTTTCCCCCTCTTTTGCAGTGTGCCTCATCCCCGCTGGCATAGAGCAATGAGAGAGAACTTGATCTGCTCTTGGCTAGAGAGGTAGCCACTGTTGTAAGGCTCATTGTTGGCTCAGTTGGAGCCTTGGTGCCTCCCTGATGGGCATCACAGCTTTGTCCACTAACTCAAATCATTAGTCATGCCTTCTAATAGAACACCATTGTGACACATATAATTAAGCATACTAACCAAAACATCCTAAATGACATGACAAAATCCCTTATAAAATTCAACCATGAGGCCATCTTGTTTTAGAACGTTCTCACAAGTCCTCTCCCATTCACTATCAACCATAGGGGAAGAATTGTCGGGGATGCAATCGCAAAATCAATCCACCCATGATGTCTAGGTTGTGCAATATTGTGAGAATATTCTTGAAATATGGAATAAAATGATATATGAATAACACGGTTACAAGCTCTCTACAAGCTATGAAGGTGATAGCTCATGCAATCTTATCTTAATCTTGCTAAATCTTGCTGCCAAAATTTAATGCCCCTTCTCTGCCCCTTTAATGGGCCGCTGCTTTTAAAATCCCCTCCTAATCCTCTTCCATCTTCCTCGCCATCTCCTTCTTCCCCATCCTCCACGATCCCCTCTTGCTAAATCAACACTCTCTCCACTTCTTCCTCTTCGAACGCTGATGTGGATCTATTAAAGGCTTCCCCTTCCCTGGATTCCTTGAGCAAGCAATGCTTTACATCGCTTGATTCAGGCTTCTCCTCAATTCGAGCTTCTCCTTGATTAGAGCACAGCAAAAGGAGCCTTTCCACCTCTGCCATAGCCAGCAGATCTCGAGCTCTCAGTCCAATCTATAGCAATTGGCCTCTGTGGGGATGAAGGAAGCTGAGCACTGAGTAGGTTCTCGATTTTCAGGTGGGAGATCACAGTACCTTCCTCTCCGCTTTTTCTATCCGACTATGGATGAAAGAGGGACTTCTAACCAAGAACCTGAACAGACAAAAAGGAGCTATGGTGAATTTTGGTACCAATACTTGGCGAGGGATTTCGTTGTTTCTTCTACTCTTGATCACATCCCCATTCCCTATAGTTGCGGATCGTGATGCAGTTCTTTCCTAGGCCGTCCTCAAGCTCACGGATTCCACCTTTGATGCTGCTATTTTTTTTCTTGTAGATAGGCAGGTCCTTCTTGGCGCCCATAATGTTGATCTCCTCAACATGGGCGTGACGGGCTTCTAGCTTCTCTCTGATTCAGGCGTGATGGTGGTGGAAGGGTGCTAGATGGATACGATCTCATTCCTCCTTATTCCATTTTGAAACCCCCTAGGATGAGCTAGGTGAGGCACTGCTACGCGCAGCTCCAATAAAGGTTTTCCGTCGTTGGCCTATTCTAATTCTTCTGATAACTCTGACTTTGATGCTTGTCTCATAAGACCAAAGCATCTGCGCTAGGCATACCATAGACAAAAAAGAGACAACATGAAAGAACATGAGAGCATAGTTGTAGAAATATTTCTTGCCGAACACACTGGGAAGGACTTCCTGTGGCCGCACTTCTTTGCTTCTACCGATAATCAAAAATTGTATACAAATTTCTACTGCTGCAAAGCTAGTCCTGATGCTTGTACATTGGCATCGTCTTCTTCTCCCTCATCTTCTTCAAGTTTTGGTTGATTAGCACAGCTCTAAAAGCGATGCTTCTACCTTGTGACTGCTAACTCCTTGTAACTACCTTGTAGCCCCCATCGGCAGCCAAGAAGTGGAAGAGCTTCAAGATAAAAGCTGCAAAAGGCGTGCTACCCTACATATGAAGCAAGGGGATTTCTAGGATATCGTCAGGCTAGGAGTGAGTACATAGTAATCATAGGTTGGGTTTATATGCAAGAGTGGCCAAATTGTGTCAACACTGAGTAGCAGGAGAACCAAGATGAATCACAATTCAGCTAGGAGAGGATTTACTGTTTATTGTGTTTTGCTATTCAGCCTCCTCTTTTGTTGTAGGGTGGGTTCATGCAGGCTCCACATTGCTCTAGGCTATTCAAAGCTCATGAGATCGTTGTTGAGTTCCATGCGGGGCCTGGCCTTTTGGTGTTCAAATTTTTGCCTCTGACTCGGGACAGAATGACACTCTTGAGAGTTGCAAGCATTGAACCACCCATCAAATGAAGACCTCATATATGAAGAAGCTGAGGAGCAGGAAGCTGCATTGGCCCTGGAAGTGCTCCAGCGACCTCCTGAACCCCATTCACCTCGAGCACCAGCTCTGTTGACCGTGCAACAATGATATGGTTTCTTGCTCCCCTTCAAATTCCATCCACCTCGAGCACCACCTCTGTTGACCATGCAACAATGATATGGTTTCTTGCTCCCCTTCTTGTCGATGGAGAACAATACCTCTTTCTCCATGACATAGAGGTTATGTTTGGTCTCGGGGAGGATGAACCTCTTCGTGTCCTATGTGGATACAAGGTGGACATGACTATGCAAGAACCTGGGTTTTGAAAGCAGATGATTCAATAGAAGAGGTTCTTGCTTTAACACTGGCCTAAATCAAAGATGCAGATACATCAATCTACTACGACCTACCTGATGTTCCAGAAGAAGCCTCCACATCTCACTCGAGATAGCAGGAGGCCTATGGATCCATCCTCATTGACAAAGAGGAAGGGATTGAGCATGATGACTCCATAGTGGTAAGAAACTATGAGCTTTGAATTTCTTCTCTCTTGGTATACTTTTGCTTTAATGGAATTCTAATGTAATGTTGGACTATTGCAGGAGGCATTTGAGGTCAACCTATTCTCATCTCGGCAACGCCTTGTTCGTAGTATCTTCGGCTGAGATCACTCACTGGCACATTACCTTGGCCAAGAAAAAGGGCGCTTTGTGGTTATCCACAAAAAGATTTCTCCACATGGCACTGATGACCTCCTGAAGTGCAAGTCCTTGTCATGAGTGATTGGTCATGCTGACATCAATCACAATGCTGACAAGGTCATTTTGGTGAACTGCATGGCTGCCCTCAATGCCTTTGGAACCAATTTTCAAGGTATGGCATTGATAGCAGCAGCCATGTCCTTGGCCAGCAACGACAATAGCGTTGACTCTCTATCGACTAGGTTTAGAGCTCGGAGTGTATTTGGGAATTCAAAGCCCAATGTTCTTAGTGTTTTAGAGAAGAGACAAAGGCTCTGAAGCCTTATTGTATAGAAATTATATTTTCTATGAATACATATATACTTTTTATACAGTGCCCCATTTTGTGTTCTTTTACAAAATTTATTTTATACTGTCATTCTATTTTGTGACTTTAATTGTTGTTGGCATTAATATTTTCATTTACTATTCTATTCAAAAGCATGCTATCAAATAAATATTTGTGCTATAATGGTCATTTCTGAGCAATCCAGTAAGAATCTCACCATGGCAAAAGGCAAATGTGTTCAGCATTGCGTGGGGAGCCCAGAAAAGAAAAAACACAGGGAGCATGATGCCGAACACATTTGCCTTTTGCGCCACAGTGAAAAAGTTACATCATTTGACCACTCAAATTTACACTGAACTTGCATAAACAGATGGAAAGCATCATGTAACATGTATAATAACATGGGAATAGTAATAGAACATAAAAATATATTTTATTCATTGGCCTCAAAGGGCAGAGATTTACAAAATGATTCAAGTTACACCAAATGAACCTAAACAACATCTAGGGCCTAAGGGAGGGATCGGAGTGATGGATGCGCAAGATCCTTGTCCATCACTGTTACTCTTTTGGCATGGATAGCACATAAGTTTGCGTCTTCAAAAAGACCTACTGTCATCTACTCCGTTGCCTCCTGAAGTGCTCCCATAGTGCCTGAAGTGAAATGCACACCATCCTTGTAATGCTGTCCTACTTCCCATAGAACACGCTGGAAGCGTGCATAGGGAATGAGATTGTCCACAGTGGTTTGGAACTTGCGAATCTCTTGAAGGGCCTTCACGCCTGATTTTTTGCACCTCTTAATCTTTGGGGGACCCTGCACTGGCCTCTGGACATGGCTTCATTGCCGCTTAACTGCTTTGAACTTCTTTTGCCTCTCCTCCCATGCAACCACCTCTTCAGGCTCCTCTTCCTGTGTCTGGTGGGTCCTTTGAGGTGGCTTGTCATGCCTAGGGGTTTGCTTTGTCCTTGGTCTCTTTTCCTTTTCATGAGGCTGTGAGATAGCAGGCTGAGGCTTTTGCTCAGCTTGTACTAGAGGCTCCTCATATTTGTAATTCCTCTTGTTGTGGCCCCTGTAATCTCTCTATCTCCTCTCTTTGCCTTTCTTGCTCCCCTTGTTGCTCTAGATGCTCCATGCCAGGACCCCACGGAGGAGGGAGGGGCACTTGATCAAGATTGACTGGACTATTTTGCCCCTCTTGGGAGACCTCTCTACTTCTATGGTTAGTTGTGTGGAAGGACTGAGAGGACCACTGATCGTGCTTGGATCCTTCCTCGTGCTAGGATTCCTCATGGTGCTGAGATCCCTGGGATCCTCCATGAGAGTCGAATGGTGGGGACTCGCGTTGCTTGGACTCTTGATGATGAGAACCGCCTTCAGATCCCTCTTGATCATTGCCCTCTTGGCCACTGGGGCTTACAGTTTGTTTGGAGGCCATGGAGTTGTGAGGATGACAACGGGTAGCATTTAAACGGCGTCCAGTGGGTCTAGTAGTTTGTTTAACTCATGCCATAGAAATGAGGGATTTTAGGGTTTTGAATTGCTTTATATAGTCTTTTTTAAAGCACTTTAGGGTTTTTCTTTTAAATTAGGGTTTTTTTGGTGCACCCCCTCCCCCCAGTCTTTTGTCGTCGCCAGTTCAGTAATACTTAATCTTCACTACCCTCCCTCCCAACCCACTCACCCCTCTGCCCTGCCATGTCGCACATGCAATTCGGCAATTCCCAAACAAATTTGTGAATTTTGGAATCTATAATTGACTCAAAATATGGTAACTTTATTCATCAAACATTTTATATTTGGGGCTCTCTTAGGACCCAACGCCTCCCTTGTCTGACTTTACATTGCAACCAAAGCGTAACCCCTTGGCTCCCTATTGAGGACTTCCAAGCAGCACATCTCCTTGTCTTCTTGACATGTTGAACTGCTTTTGTGAGACTTGAGACCTCTACGTTATCGCGCTTGAGAGTCCTGGCCTCGAGACATCTATAAAACTAATAGAATATGTCGTGTAGTGCATTGCATTGCACAATACCACCCCCATGCCTTGTATTCTTGAAGTATGCTGCCTTTGCTCTGTAGTGTGATTTCTCCATTCCTTGAGTATTCCAAATGGACAGAGGGGTCCATTGCTCCACAAACCATGGTACATGTGCGTAAAGAATATGCTATAAACAAAAACATTGTATTAGAAACATAAACTGACTCAAGTTCAAAGCACAAAATTTCAACCTAAGGAGGATTACGATGTAGTGTGTAATATGTGGCTCCCCCCATGCTTCTACCATCAATGATATGAATTCTCCCAATGCTGTCCTAAATCTCTCATAATAAAGCTCATTTGTGTGACCTTGTCTAAGCGAGGTCTAAGCAACTTTATAAATGCATCAAGCTTTGTCCACAATTTTGCTCTCAAAGTAGCAATTCACAGATGTGAAGTTTGATTTGTAGTGCACTCACACAAAGCTTTCCAGTACTCCCAGCCTAGGGTGCTTTAAGCCAATGTATGTTTTTCTTTATTAGCATTATGGTTGGACAAGAACCTCCTTGCCTTTCCTCCACCCATGGACACTTTAGGAGGAAGATTTTGTGTCTTTCTTAATTGTTTCTTGTCCTGCTTAAGCTTCACATTGCCTCCGTGAAGTCCCATTAGTGAGAGTAGTTCTTCAGCTTTTGAAATGCATTGTGCAGATACTTGCTATGGCCTCAAATTCCAAGCATAAACTAGATGGAGATAGAGTAACTTATCAAGTATACGCAGTTCAGCATGCAAAGTACACATCTGTACCCACTCCAATGGAATTGGTAGAATGGTGTCCCACTTAGGATCCTTTTTGTGATGATTAGGGGTTGCACTTTGGTTGCAAGAAAGGATGCCATTTTCCCACTGTAGGCTTCCCTTTTGCATCTTCTAAGAATGGGTGCAATACAAGCATGTCCATTTTGCATCTGCACCTGTATCACAACCATACAAGCATTTGAGGGTCTTCAAATCGCCAGCTAGATGCCATTCAACTTGAAACATTTCATGCCCATCCACTATTAATGTTTGCCTTGCCTCTTGTCTTCGAATAATCGACAGGATGCAAGTTCTCTCCAAAACCCACTTCAATGTCTCGTGGCACTCCTTTGGGGTTTCAAAGGCTGCAAGCCACCATATGTCCTTCTCACTAAGAAACCCTGCTCAACTTCCTCATCCCCTTGAGCAAAACGCAAGGCATCATTCATAATACAAATGCTCACCCTCTCTAGCTTGTGCATATGAATTGAATTTGCAACATAGCACTGTTGTAGGCATAGCAACACATTTGGCCCATCTACCGGTAGGTGCATAGGATGATCCCAACGACATCCTACCTCATCAAGGAGTACGTAAATAGTTTTCATTACGTAAATAGATTATAAGTCATATTGAATAGAATATTATTTTTATTACCCAAATAGAATATTAATTTCCATGTGTTTTTTTTGTGCATGCGCTAGCCACAGCGCACAGGTTCTGGAACCATTGTTTGTATGCAGATAGCGATTTTGAGAGCTGAGATGAGGGCACTGTAGGATGCTAGGGCACCCCTCACTTGGTTGCGAGTCTAGATTCAGTCATTGATGCTCTGGGTCGATTGGACACACTTGAGGATGTTGTGGATACCTTTCAGACACAGGCTGAGGTAGAGATCACTGGTCATGGCTTGGATTGGAGAGCCATTCGAGAGTTGTTTGAGCATGAGTCACCTCACAGGCAGGCCTTAGAGGATATGTTTTGGGATGGTCACACTGAGGCGATGCGACCACGACCAGGGCTGCCCTTTCATATTTAACGTTGTAGGCACCCCGTCATAGTAGCACACATTTATCTGAGATATCTCGCTGCGAATGGTGGCCGATTGCCTCACAATCGTCAGATAGCCAGGTCATTTGCCATGCGCACATCTCCATTGCATGTCCCGCCACATGGTGGCACGATCAGTGTGCCTTGTATGCTTTGCTAACATTGATGTGGCCACATACAGAGGACTAGGCATGGATGATCTGTATCAGGCTAATCATCGTCAGGCCATTGATCCATTTGCCTGCGTAGACTTGACAGAGCACTAAAGGGAGGAGGCACAGAGAGTTTGCTGCAACAGGAGGGTGCTGATACGTCAATGGTTGCAGCGTTCCACGAGCTTCTCATATGGTGATTTCATGCCAAGTGACGAGGCACAAGCAGAGGAGGCACACCGTATTGAGTGAGAGGCAGAGCTTCAGATATCATTGCAGTAGTGGGTGGAGCAGCAGCTTTGGCGGGGCTGAGACCAGCATCTTCTACATGTAGAGACGATTACTCGCGCTGGATTTGAGGCACGAGTATTCGCAGATGCATGACTTTGGGAACTAAGACGCGCATACATAGAGGAGGTGAGGGAGGCAGAGATGGCAACGGTGGCTCGTGCAGCATGCCCTCCTCTTCATCAGGATGAGGCTAGCCCATCTCATGTAGGAGATGAGGCTCGCCCATCTGATCCGGCTTTGCTTGAGGGCACACAACAGACGGTTGGGCAGCAGGTCATACAAGAGCCACGTCAGAGGATGACTAGAGAATCATATGTGGAGTTATCAGATTCTGATTCAAGATGATTGTTTAGGCTTCACACATATCTTGTTTAGGGATGCATTTCTGCATGATGATGATGATGATGTACACATTCATTTTGGTACTTTCATGATATTGTTCTTACTTTTATGATGTATGAGCATTTTCGTACTTTCATGATGTTCTTCTTACTTTGTTTATCTCAGTTTATAGTTTGTTCAAATCTAACATAAAAATTTAAAATTAGGAGTATGATTTTGAATTTCCAATATCTCAATTCACACATCTAATACATAAGGTATTTTAAAAATAATGCCATGTGAAGTAATTGTAAATATTAAGCATTGAAAAAGTGTTCAAGTATAAGGTCTCTCTCTCTCTCTCTCTCTCTCTCTCTCTCTCTCTCTCTCTCTCTTGCTATGAACTTTATCATTTTGAATATCATATTGAATTTTGTATATATTAATGCTTGCAATTATTACGCTAAACCTAAGAGTCGTGCGAAGTTTCATCCCCACGTGTATATTTAAAATTAGGAGTATCATTTTGAATTTCAAATATCTCAATTCACACATCTAATACATAAGGTATTTTAAAAATAATGCCGTGTGTCGCAATTATAAACATTAAGCATTGAAAAGGTGTTCAAGTATAAGGTCTCTCTCTCTCTCTCTCTCTCTCTCTCTCTTTCTAGAGCTCTCTTGTGCTATGAACTTTATCATTTTGAATATCATGTTGAATTTTGTATATATCAATGCTTGCCATTTTTCATATGTAGTCACTAGTAGGGATTATACCTTCCACGTGGCACATACGAAATCAGTTGGAGACCAAATTATACGCGGATGTATGCATTATACCTTCCACGTGGTGCATACCAAATCAGTTGGAGACCAAATCTTGCATGGATGTACGTCTAAGGTAGCCTAAGAGCCGTGCAAAGTTTAATCCCCAACAGATAAGTCCACATGCATATTTGGTTAGTACGTGCACCATTTTTCATAGGTAATCACTAGTAGGGAGTGCTTGCAAAAATGTATGCATTATACCTTCCACGTGGCACATACCAAATTAGTTGGAGACCAAATCTTGCGTGGATGTACGTCTAGGGAAGCCTAAGAGCCGTGCGAAGTTTCATCCCCAATAGGGTTTAGGGTTTTTTAGGGTTTAGGGTTTAGGGTTTTTTAGGGTTTAGGGTTTAGTCATGCTAGTAGGGATTGTAAAAATGTATGCATTATACCTTCCACATGGCGCATACCAAATCAGTTGGAGACCAAATCTTGTGTGGATATACGTCTAGGGTAGCCTAAGAGCCGTGCAAAGTTTAATCCCCAACAGATAAGTCCACACATGTATTTCATTAGTATGTGCGCCATTTTTCATACGTAGTCATGCTAGTAGGGTTTGTAAAAATGTATGCATTATACCTTCCACATGGTGCATACCAAATCAGTTGGAGACGAAATCTTGCGTGGATGTATATCTAGGGTAGCCTAAGAGCCGTGCAAAGTTTAATCCCCAACAGATAAGTCCACATGCCTATTTGGTTAGTACATGCACCATTTTTCATACGTAGTCGTGCTAGTAGGGATTGTAAAAATGTACGCATAATACCTTCCACGTGGCGCATACCAAATAAGTTGAAGACCAAATCTTGTGTGGATGTATGTCTAGGGTAGCCTAAGAGATATGCAAAGTTTTATCCCAAATAGATAAGTCCACATGTGTATTTGGTTAGTACATGCGCCATTTTTCATACGTAGTCGTGCTAGTAGGGATTGTAAAAATGTATGCATTATACCTTCCACGTGGCGCATACCAAATCAGTTGGAGATCAAATCTTGCATGGATGTATGTCTAGGGTAGCCTAAGAGCCGTGCGAAGTTTCATCCCCAATAGATAAGTCCACATGCCTATTTGGTTAGTACGTGCACCATTTTTCATACGTAGTCGTGCTAGTAGGGATTGTAAAAATGTACACATTATACCTTCCATGTGGCGCATAGCAAATCAGTTGGAGACCAAATCTTGCATGGATGTATGTCTAGGGTAGCCTAAGAGTCGTGCAAAGTTTAATCCCCAATAGATAAGTCCACATGCCTATTTGGTTAGTACGTTTGCCATTTTTCATACGTAGTCATGCTAGTAGGGATTGTAAAAATGTACGCATTATACCTTCCACGTGGCACATACCAAGTCAGTTGGAGACCAAATCTTGCATGGATGTATGTCTAGGTAGCCTAAGAGGTGTGCAAAGTTTCATCCCCAACAGATTAGTCCACACGCATATTTCGTTAGTACGTGCACCATTTTTCATATGTAGTCGTGCTAGTAGGGATTGTAAAAATGTACGCATTATACCTTCCATGTGGCGCATACCAAATTAGTTGAGGACCAAATCTTGCGTGAATGTATGTCTAGGGTAGCTTAAGAGCCGTGCAAAGTTTAATCCCCAACAGATAAGTCCACATGCGTATTTGGTTAGTACATGCGCCATTTTTCATACGTAGTCGTGCTAGTAGGGATTATAAAAATGTACGCATTATACCTTCCACTTGGCGCATACCAAATCAGTTGGAGACCAAATCTTGCATGGATGTATGTCTAGGGTGGCCTAAGGGCCGTGCGAAGTTTCATCCCCAATAGATAAGTCCATACGCGTATTTCATTAGTACATGTGCCATTTTTCATATGTAGTCGTGCTAGTAGGGATTGTAAAAATGTATGCATTATACCTTCCACATGGCACATACCAAATCAATTGGAGACCAAATCTTATGTGGATGTACATCTAGGGTAGCCTAAGAGCCGTGCAAAGCTTAATCCCCAACAGATAAGTCCACATGCATATTTGGTTAGTATGTGCGCCATTTTTCATACGTAGTCATGCTAGTAGGGATTTTAAAAATGTACGCATTATACCTTCCACGTGGCACATACCAAATCAGTTGGAGAACAAATCTTGCATGGATGTATGTCTAGGGTAGCCTAAGAGCCATGCAAAGTTTCATCCCCAACAGATAAGTCCACATGCGTATTTGGTTAGTATGTGCGCCATTTTTCATACGTAGTCATGCTAGTAGGGACCAACAGATATGTCCACACACGTATTTCGTTAGTACATGCGTGAATTTTCTTAGTCACGTTTTTCAAATGTCCTAAAGCACAAAATACAATTACAACATTACTACTAATAAACAATTTTTTGTTTTACAAAAACAACAAATCCCATTGAGAAGACAACGGACATCATGTATAAAATAGAATCTAATACAATGATGTATATGAACATGTATACAACCATCATAGTGAAATACAAAATATGAGTCCATGAAATTTACAATGATATGGTCACACAGTGAGCCTATACATATCAAATACAAAAATATGTAATCAACTAGTGATACCCAATAAAAATCAATCTGATCAACTGATGATCCCAAAAAATATGATATGTAATGTGCTTCTCCTTAGGATCGGCTCTCATGCCAATAGTTGCAAGTATGCTCTCGTGATCCACAGCTACAAGGCACCATCATGGAGTGGACGTCGCCTTGCGAGTGCGAACACGACTCAAAGTAATCTTGATCGCAACAACAAAATGAGAATACATGTATGCCTCCTGATCCGCCATGTACTCCTGGAACTCAATATAGCGACCACGCCTCTGTATCTGCTAAAAATAGTGGCCACCTACGATCATGCTATGAACATTGAAGTGCATCCCATGCCCATCCACTGTATCCTCATTCAGCACACTCTTCACCATAGAGCATTGCAACAAGTAATAATCCACACCCTCCTCATTGCCCTCCGAAGCAATAACCACGAAGATATCACCAATACGCAATGTAAGCTGGTCATAATCTCTAGAGGAACTGAATCCTGCATCTTGATCAGCATGTACCTCCTCCCAAGGCTGGAAGGGAGAAAGCACTCATTGTGCCCATGGATCGGCCCATGGTATCATGGAGCACCCTCCCTAATCATCATGAATGCATGCAGAGCAAAAACATGCAAACTGTCGAGAAAAGATCGCGGGGTGAGACTCACCTATGCTCTTGATGGAATGGAAATCAAGAGTGCCAGACACTGAATGACAATCAAAAGGCCTAGACCGATCAAGACTCCCAATGTCCACGCACCAAAAATACCGGCTCACCACCCTATCGTCATGCGACTAAAACGAGGAGATAGCACTAGTGGATAAGTGCTGGTTGCACCACCGCACCACACCATGTGCATCCTTGAAGCGATCGGCACTGTGACGCAATTGGTATCAACGCAAAGCACGCTTCACGCGAGCACTTGCATCATCGTTCTCTCCCTTACCGTGCTGGAATCCATCGAAGCCGTATGCTTGCTTGAGAAGCACTTTCCCTTGAGCATTATGACAACTCAAGTCCACTTGCTTGTGCACATAGTTGATGAGGTGGCTATTACAGGTACCGTTCATAGTCGGTGGATGTTTTTTCTCGAGCGGTTTATGAAAACTTTGAAGGGATTTGTAAGACAAAGAGCAAGACCAGAAGCAAGCATGGCAGAGCGATGGCTTGTGCAAGAGTCATTAGTATACATCACAGAGTTTCTTGCATTCACGGATCCCAATATGCCGCAAGCTTGGCATAACAAGGATAATGATCGCATCATTTGCAAGGTTCCCCAAGGAAAAGGGATTGAAAGAAAGATGAGTGAAGAGCAAATGAAGAAATTCAATAAGTTTTGTATCCTCAATAGCAAGGAGATGCAGAAGTGGATTGAGAGATATGAAGCGGCCAAAGCAGAAAGAATAAATGCAAGGATGAGATTCAAAGTAATGTATAGGCAATCACAACCATATCCACAGGATCTGGCTCTTCTCCCCACTCACATGTCACTTGATTGGCTACAACTGGCTCTACACAAAGCCAAACACAATGGAGAGATAATAAACGAACGTGAGAGCAAGAGTTATCATCTGGATGTATGATGCATGTAAGTTTAAGATTACCTCTTGACATAATTAAGTAATTATTTGTGGCAATATACGCTATAAAATAGATGCATCTTCATTGTTTTAATGATGCTCTTTTACAGTACAAAAAGTATAGTGCATTATGGTCATATGGATGACATTTTCATGTGGAACGCATCAATTAAAAGAGTCATGTATGATTGTGGAGTCATGGCTAACTGCACACAAGATAGCCAAGCAAATGCTTCGGATACCAATCTTCTCTCCTCACAGTTGGATTATTGTGGAACCATATGCGAAATCTATACATGAAGTTGATTTCAGACGATTTAGTATTTTCATTTTTTGATGTAAATTGGTTTAGAACTATTTACAATGGTCCCCATGCGATAGTGCTCAAGAAAAGATAGTAGCAGTTTCTTTGCAATGGACTCCACCAAACATTGGACCGATGAAAGTGACACTTTTGTTCTTCCCGAGCATTGTGAGCAGGTGCATACTAATGATTTAATTAATCGAAGCTTTTGTTTTTAAAGATCCATTGATACATGAACTTAAGCATAATTTCATATATATAATTGATGACATTTGGCACCCATCTTCAATATAGGTGGTTTTTCATCCGGATCATTTTGATCCAAGATGGTGGTACGTGATCCAAGTTGCACCACGAAGTAAGCAAATTTTTGAAGATAGAGATGTGGATATGGAGATGCCACTACCAATGCCGGATCCAATTGATGCACATGAATCTAGCGAAGAAGATGATCACCATATGAGCTAAGAGGAAGATGCACATAATGACATCGCACGAGAGGAAGATGGAGATCATGATATTGAGGAAGAAGACAACGATCATCAAGAATCACCACACTTTATTGAAGAAGATGATCAAGTACTTTTAGGTGAACGTACGATTCTAGAGTATGATACTGATATAGGAGATCAACTGATTGGTATAGAGTTAGAAATAGACTTGTTTGGCACGTTAGACTTAGCTCAAGATGAAACCGCTCTTCATTGATTTTGTTTATCTCAAACTTGGACATGAATATATGAGCTTCAAAGGCTTGATGTACATGCTCTCATACTTTTATTCTCTCAAAAGGTCAAACATGTATGAAAATTTAAAAAAAATTGCCATTGGAGAAAACTAACTTTTAGAGTCAATATGAGAAAAAAAGCTCTCTATAAGACGTCGCTATAAAAAAGTATCTCAGTGTTGCTATATAGCGACACTTACAATTCTGATAAATGTCGCTATATAGCGACTTTAGAAATCATCGCTATATAGCGACATTTGCCTAAAGTCACTATATAGTGACGCTTCATAAGACGCACTTCCAATATCGATGATTAGCGCCCCACACATGCTAAACATCGGTGCTTAAACGTCGCAATAGGATCCATGTGTAGTAGTGTAATCTCCAAGCCCTCAGTGGATTCTTGCACTTTGACTCTTTGGGGGTTGTTCTATCACCTTCTTGGCACCCTTGTGCTTCAACCTTCATTGGATTGGAGGCCATTGGTCATCTATCTAGAGGCTTTAGAATTTGGAGGCAGAGATGAGAGTTATGGAGGCGAGCACATAAATGTTTCTAAGAGCTTGAATATTGAGCCCAAAATTTTTGGACGTTTCTTCCTAGGGGGTCACCAAGAAATGTGTAAGATAGCATGTGCGATCGATAGAAGTGGTTTTATATATATATATACATACATAGGGGACATTTTAATTCAAACACTGAAAGTTTTCATACATAAGGAATACTTTAATCATCTCAAAATTTACAAAAGGAGTGTATATAGTCATTAAAATCTGTAGCTAGGGGGGTTTTTTAATACCCCTTAATCGCATGTGCTATATGGACTTTTTACATAGTGGCCCCCCTAGGGGTTTCTTATATAGTGGGGTATTTATGACTTCTCTCCACATCTTCTCATTGGCTCTGCCAACTAGCCACACCCATCATTTCTATCATTAGATCCTCCCTTGTCATTGATTCATAGCCATTTCATGTTGTATGATTTTGGAAATGGACTTGTGTGCAAAATGGAGCCCCCATCCGATAAGTACTTATTTGAATAACACACCTATGGCCGTGTTTTTATATGGTTGTGCATGTCGACACTAAGGCAAAAACAATGTTTTATGCTTGATCGACAATGCATAGCATATCAAATGGGCACAATACTTTTCACACACCTTCAACTAGGTGGAATTAACTTACATGCAAAGTGGCACGCCCATCGCATAAGTGCTTGATCGGATAACACACCTAGCAGCGTGTTTTTTTTACGGATGTGCATGACACTAGAGCAAAAATAGTATTTAATGCTCGATCGACCATGCAAAGCATATCCGATGGGCATAATACTTTTCTTACACCTCAACCTAGGTGGTATTGAAATGTTCTCAAAGAGGCACACCCATCCGATAAGTACTTGGTCAGATAACATACCTAAGGGCGTGTTTTTTTGCAGATGTGCATAGCACTAGGGAAAAAATGGTGTATAATGCGTGATTGACCATGCAAATCATATCTGATGGTGACAATACTTTGTACACACCTCAACATAGTTGAAACGGACATGCGTGCAAAGTGGAGCCTCCATCTGATAAGTACTTGTTTGAATAACACACCTAGGACTGTGTTTTTTCATGGTTGTGCATGGCACTAAGGCAAAAACGGTGTTTCATGCTTGATCGACAATGCAAAGCATATCCAATGGGCACAATACTTTGCACACACCTTTGACTAGGTGTAATTGACTTACATGTAGCACACACCTTTGACTAGGTGTAATTGACTTACATGCAAAGTGGCACGCCCATTCCATAAGTGCTTGATCGGATAACATACCTAGCAGCGTGTTTTTTTACGGATCTCCATGACACTAGAGCAAAAATAGTATTTAATGCTCGATCGACCATGTAAAGGATATCTGATGGGCACAACACTTTTCGTACACGTTAACCTGGGTGGTATTGAAATGTTCTCAATGAGGCACACCCATCCGATAAGTACTTGGTCAGATAACACACCTAATGGCGTGTTTTTTTGCGGAAGTCCATATCACTAGGGAAAAAATGGTGTGTAATGCGTGATCGACCATGCAAAGCATATACGATGGTGACAATACTTTGCACGCACCTCAAGGTAGTTGAAACGGACTTGCGTGGAAAGTGGAGCCCCCATCCGATAAGTACTTATTTGAATAACACACCTACGGCCGTGTTTTTATATGGTTGTGCATGACACAAAGGCAAAAACGGTGTTTTATGCTTGATCGACAATGCAAAGCATATACAATGGGCACAATACTTTGCACACACCTTCAACTAGGTGGAATTGACTTACATGCAAAGTGGCATTCCCATCGCATAAGTACTTGATCGGATAACACACCTAGCAGTGTGTTTTTTTACGGATGTGCATGACACTAAGGGAAAAATGGTATTTAATGCTCGATCGACCATGCAAAGCATATCCGATGGGCACAATACTTTTCCTACACCTTAACCTAGGTGGTATTGAAATGTTCTCAAAGAGGCACACCCATCCGATAAGTACTTGGTCAGATAACATACCTAAGGCTATGTTTTTTTGCGGATGTGCATATCACTACGGAAAAAACATTGTATAATGCGTAATCGACCATACAGAGCATATTCGATGGTGACAATACTTTGCACGCATCTCAACCTAGTTGAAACGGACTTGCGTGCAAAGTGGAGCCCCCATCCGATAAGTACTTGTTTGATTAACACACTTAGGACCGTGTTTTTTCATGGTTGTGCATGAAACTAAGGCAAAAACGGTATTTTATGCTTGATCGACAATGCAAAGCATATCCGATGGGCACAATACTTTGCACACAACTTCAACTAGGTGGAATTGACTTACATGCAAAGTGGCACTCCCATCCCATAAGTGCTTGATCGGATAACATACCTAGCAGCGTGTTTTTTTACGAATGTGCATGACACTAGAGCAAAAATAGTATTTATTGCTCGATCGATCATGCAAAGGATATCCGATGGGCACAACACTTTTCGTATGCCTCAACCTAGGTGGTATTGAAATGTTCTCAAAGAGGCACACCCATCCGATAATTACTTGGTCAGATAACACACCTAAGGGCGTGTTTTTTTGCGGATGTGCATATCGCTAGAGAAAAAATGGTGTATAAGGCGTGATCGACCATGCAAAGCATATCCAATGGTGACAATACTTTGCACGCACCTCAACGTAGTTGAAACAGACTTGCGTGCAAAGTGGAGCCCCCATCCGATAAGTACTTGTTTGAATAACACATTTAGGACCGTGTTTTTTCATGGTTGTGCATGACACCAAGGCAAAAACGGTGTTTTATGCTTGATCCACAATGCAAAGCATATCCGATGGGCACAATACTTTACACACACCTTTAACCAGGTGGAATTGACTTACATGCAAAGTGGCATTTCCATGATATAAGTACTTGATCGGATAACACACCTAGCAGCGTGTTTTTTTAACGGATGTGCATGACACTAGAGCAAAAATAGTATTTAATGCTCGATCGACCATGCAAAGCATATCCAATGGGAACAATACTTTTCCTACGCCTTAACCTAGGTGGTATTGAAATTTTGTCAAAGAGGCACACCCATCCGATAAGTAGTACTTGGTTAGATAACATACCTAAGGGTGTGTTTGTTTGCAGAATCTGTGCATATCACTACGGGAAGAACGTTGTATAATGCGTAATCGACCATGCAGAGCATATCCGATGGTGACAATACTTTGCATGCATCTCAACCTAGTTGAAACGGACTTGCGTGAAAAGGGGAGCCCCCATCCAATAAGTACTTGTTTGATTAACACACTTAGGACCGTGTTTTTTCATGGTTGTGCATGACACTAAGGAAAAAACAGTGTTTTATGCTTGATCGACAATGCAAAGCATATCTGATGGGCACAATACTTTGCACACACCTTCAACTAGGTGGAATTGACTTACATGCAAAGTGGCACACCCATCCCATAAGTGCTTGATTGGATAACATAGTTAGTAGGCTCGTGTTTTTTTACAAATGTGCATGACACTAGAGCAAAAATAGTATTTAATGCTATATTGACCATGCAAAGGATAACTTGGCATGTCCATCTGATGAGTACTTGATCGGATAACTTCTCCCACCAATAATTTAAGTACTAATTAAAAATTATAATAAATGAGTAGATTATTAAAAAGAGACTAATATTTATGTAATTGTTGCTACTGCATCTTGCTTGCGAAGGACTCTCACAAAGGAGATGGCTATAGATTTTGTTCCAAGGATGGATGTGATTTTATGTAGCAAAAGAGAAGTAGTTGCATTTGCTACAATCCATGATAGTGATCCCAATTCAGTTTGCCACTTTCGAAGACTTGGCAAAGATAAGGTGGCAGTTACTGTATCAAAGATTCTTAGCGCACATGTTGAGCTAAAGTATAAATGTGGAGATATGGAAACACTTGGAGATGTTATGCCCTACAATACATCCAACAAATCATTTATAGCATGGGACAAAGATGAGACTTATGCAACAGACATTATCAAGAATACAAAGTGCACCACCTTGGATTTTACTATAGGGGACATTTTACAAATGAGATCATTTGCAAATTAGATTGTAGCAGAAGGTGAAGTATTGGGATATGAACAAGTGGAGCAATGGTCATTTGCACACATGAGGATTCTAAAAGTCACTGATGATGGTATGGTTGATAACATAACATCCTTATGTGATCCCTACTATGAGGTAGGCAAGAATATGAGATGGAGCATGCAATTTTTAAACATGAGAAAGAGGCACGTGGTTTTCAATGATAAAGACAAGGTATACTACAATATCGTGTGCCCATGTGCTAGGCTCTATCACTTCAAATGTGGATGATTTCAATATACTCAATTATAGAAGTGACATCTTATCTGGAGTGGGTGAGTTCATTGGTTCCGAGAAACAAAATGATTTTAGAAGCGAAGCCTTATCTGGGGTGGATGAATTCTTGCACAGTGAGAAGGGCAAAGGTTTCAATAGCGATGTCTTGTCAAGTGTGGATGAGTTCATGCATATTAACAAACCTGGTGTCAATCAAGCTTGTGGATTTGTGAAAGCCATGCAAGATGTCCCAATGAGTGATGTTCTCTCAGGAGTGGAAGAGTTTCAAGGTTCTCAATACTCTCGTAGAATATTGAATTCATTGAATGGTCCTAAGAGTATGTTAAAAATGAGGATGAGATCAACAGAGGATTATTCAATATTTAACTTTGATTGTGATATGGACAAGGTTACAATGACCAATCATGGATGCTTGGTTAAAAACAAATGTGAGGAGAAGAAGTGCATAAATACAGATAACAACGTGCACGAGGAACGAAAACGGTCATACATATGCATGAAGAGAAAGCGAATCCAGGTAGATCCATAAAAGCAACCAAAGAGGAAGAGAGTAATGAAGGAGGAAAACATGTTAAATGCATTGGGATATCTATGTTGCAAGCGAAGAGGTATGCGCTTCATTGATCTTGTAGACATTAGGGAATGTAGAGGACACGTGTGGCAAAGAAGAGGAAGCGAAAGAAATGAATACCTTCTCACAAGTCTCTCTTGCTTTCTTCAGAATGGCAATAAAAGGTTAAGTTCAAGACAAAAGGTAAAACCTCTCGTAAATGGAAAAAGGATTTGCAATAAGGCATACCGCAATATTACTGGATTATCCCATGGTACATATTGGGATTTAGTCAGCAAGGCAAAGGGCGGCAACAAATTTAGCATTCACGGTAATAGAGGAAGGTCCAAATCAAGAATCTCAACTGTCAGGGCAGCAGCAATTTTGCAAGACTTCATACATGAAAATGCTTTACCTCAACCCCATATATCTACCAAACTCCCTAACGGTGACGCGATCACTGAAATGCACCTTCCAATGGGCTTGACAAAGCTCGAAGTATTTTACTCTATTGCAGAAAAGCAAAGGCAAAGAGGGGATGCCGTAGCTTCTTCTCATACTTTGTATACTCTTTGGAAGAACTTCTTTGGATATGTTAAAATCCCAAGGAGGCAAAAAATGTCAAAGTGCAATGTCTGTGATGATTTAAAGCGAGCGATTGAGAGTGCAACATGTCCAAATCAAAAGGAATTATACAAAAAAAACCGAAAATCTCATCATGACCTTATTCAACATTCTAGACAAAAATATGCATTTTGGAAGGAGCAAGCTATTTCGCATCTCGATGACTACATGTGCCTTATTGTAGATGGCATGGATCGGAATACAACAACATTGCCTCGTTTTGTTGCCACTCCATCTAAATTACAAGGAAAGCACTTTCTAAAGACACATCTATGTGGAGTGTTAGTGCATGGAATTAAGTTCTTTGCAGATATATGGATTGATTCCTTGCATCTACATGATAGCAATCAAGTTGTAACATCTATTATGAAGGCAATTCGCAATGTACATGCAGAAAAAGGTCGCCTACCACCGACTTTGAGAATACAAGCTGATAATTGTTGGCGAGAAAATAAGAATGTACTCATGTTTGCATTCTGCTCCATGCTAGTTGCTCATCGAATCTTCAATGAGGTCAAATGTGGATTTTTGTATGTTGGGCATACACATGAGGATATCGATCAGGTTTTTAGCACAGTCTCAAGGGAGCTTAAATGCAAGGATGTGGAGACAATAGATGACTTGGTAAGAAGATGTGGCAGGCAAGTTGGTGGTCGTAAGGAAAGTACAGTATGTGAGAGGCTCGAAAGAATGTATGATTGGAAGAGCTTCATTCTACCTTTCATACAAACGGGTGGTGATGCATTGACAGGTCATACCAATCCACACTACTTTCGTTTTTTTTTAAAAGATGAAAAACCCGTAATGCAATGGCAACAGTATTCTCATGATACAAAATGGGAACCTAAAGAACCTTACAGTCTCTTAACTTCAATTCCCAGCAAGGAAAGGTATCCAACATGGGCTCCTATACAAGCAATGAGAGGTCTAACTGTGAAATAGAAGGATTAAAAGCATTTATTACATACAAAGAGGAAATGCTCCGGAGATATCCTGATTCGAAGCCTACTTGGAGAGAACACACTACCACTGTAATTAACAAGACATGAAATTTAATAAAGGACCTTGAGAGAATGCGAGGCTCAAAGGATGTCAAGGAAGAATGCAATATGTTTTGGCCAAATGTTCATAACGATTTGCGCCCAGCTCCAGTCTTTGAAAATGAATTTGTATCATTACTCCCATGTCCATATTGTGGACCGAAGAAGAGAGAGTTTATGCCACAAGTAGATATAGAGGTCGATTCTTTTGTTGTGGTTCGGCCATCGGATGATGAATATGAGAATGTGAAGTTTTGGGTTGCAAAAGTAGTTGATGTGCAAAGAGATGACCAAGGGAGAGCTACAACATTTACAGTGGTATGGTATGAGCCAAAGGGCAGGAAGGAGAATATGGATAACAACACATTGTGTACTAATTGTATAATGAAGGAGTGGGTCCCAAATGATTAAAGCGGTCTCTTAAGTTTCGACAGAGACAATCATAGTGTCTTGGCATTCAAGGGCAAAGAAATCAAAGAAGCGCATGGGATATGAGGTAGAAGGAAAAATAAAAATACCACAGCGAACTATTTTGCATATACACGAATTTTTAAGGATGCTCACCATGGAGGAAGTAGAAGGAGATAGTGCAAATGAAGAATGTCCATGAATGCTTGGCAAGATAACTTGCGGGAGTTAATGTAGATGGCACCTGTATTTTGCACTAGATGTCACCCAAGGGTCAAGGCTTGGCAAGACAATAGGGAGTTAATGCAGATGGCACCTGGCAAGGGACTATCGCATTGAGCAATAAGACAATGGGGAGTCAATGCACCCAAGGGGCAAGGCATGCAGATGGCACCTGGCAAGGGACTGTCGTGACATTGAGCAATAAGACAATGGGGAGTCAAATTATGGAGATGGCACGAATTGAGGCTCTTTCAGAGCAACAATTTAAATTGTAAACATATGTTCAATCTATATCATTTTGGATATAAAGACTCTAGTTGAGAGCAACGTCTCTCAATGTAATCATATAATAATAGCTATAATTGCTATTATACCTCTTTGGTTCAATACAAAACTTGGGTCTTATGGCATCATGTCTTTTCTCTATTTATTAAAAGTTTTAAAAAATTTGTGTATATTGCGAGTGACAATGTTATTTTCATTAAATATTTAAGTCTCCTTTCATGGATTTATAAATTTATCACGTCAAGGGAAAACGTCAAGGAAAAATATTAAAAATAATTAAATTAACAAATAACTTAGATATAGCTAGAATTTCTAATATAGGATTATTTCAAATTCTTGTATGTTGGTGCAAAAGTATAGATTGAAAAAACAATATTTTTATGTGAATATGATAGTGCCACAAAGTGGGGAAGAATATTTTCAGAAAGTAAAATTTTGATTTGGGAAGGATATTTTCACAAAGTAAAGTTTTCATTTGGGAAGGATTTTTGGGCTTCGTCCAAAAACAACACAAAAAGTCCAAAATTAATGAAATAGGTGTTGTACATGGTATGCAGTAAAAGTGGAGAGATGGACAAGGAAAGGCGAAAATTCTTGTGATAGAGTGGAGGGAGAGGGGGGGGGGAGTGAATAGCATAAATAGGCGAGCTAGAGCCAAAAAACAGAGATTTGAAGCTAGGAAAGAATACGAATTGGCAGTAGCTCCAAGGATCCCTCTTGATGCTCAAGAGCTTGCTGTTGGAAAGCATGCAACCTTTAGTAGGTCTCATGCATTACCACTCTACTGCCAGCTCGATGCTCTCGAGCCTAGTCAAAATGGGAGATGACTTCTTCTCTCCAAATCAGGCAATCTACAACAGGGAGTGTCTCAAGCAGATTATGAGTTTCCTCGATTCTATCCGATGACCTGGCATAGTCTCCTACTTTGCAGTTTGATTCCGAAAGGACGTTGAACCTTGAATAATGCAGCAGGGGGACATGCGAGGTTGAGCAGCCTCTACAAGGCAAGCTCGTCCAGATAGAAGCTTGCAGCTACAATATGCGGGTCAGGATCACCAAACACAAGGGGCACATGAGTCATCTGAACCGGGAAATTCTATAGCCAAATCTTGCACAAGCAAGGAGAAGCAGAGGCGTGAACTTCTGCACCTGCAGCCTTGGAAGCAACCGGTATTCGTAAACCCAAAGACTCTCGGCAATCCTAGAGTACGAGGCTGAAAGCTTCTATGTAAATTCCCAAATTTTGCTCTCCTATGGGCAACAGAGATGTAGCATTGGCCTCACTATTGTAGTCGACAACCTCACCTCTGATTGTGGCACACGTAGTTACACCGCTCTGCCCGAGACTAAATCCAACCTTGTTCGCCATAGCAGCTCTCTTGCTGTAGGGCTCCTCTCTCAATTGTTTATTGAGGCTCATGTTGAAAATAGTGAGAGGCCTAATCCCTCCTTCTTGTATCCACAGATGTAGCCTCCCTCCAATTGTCAAGTCATGCGACAATGCGAAAGCTATGCAGATTCAAATAATGACATATCAGATGGCAATCACAACGCATCGCCTAGATGAACGAGCTTTCATACGGTGCATGAATATACATCCACAGTGTTATAAATTGAAAATAGCAGAGTTGATTTTTTTGGCGAAAAAGGATTCATGACTAGACAAACTATCTCAAAATGATGTGGACGAGAATTTGATTCCCAGGATAGACAAGTTCTCCCAAACTACATTGCAAGGCTCAGGAGCAGGCATCACAGTTCAGCAGTTGGCATACTTGCTATGCTTCATTTGTGTAGCACTGGTTGCAGCAAAGCGACTGTTGAAGAAGATGAGAGCTGATCCCTGCTGTGCGTTTGCCCACATGAGTCTCTCCTAAAAAAACTAGCTTCAATCGCTTCACATCGCCAAATTCTCGTATTTGCACACTCCTGTCTCTCATACTATATGAATTTGACTGGGCATCCCACCGAAATGACACTGATTTCACGCAACGCAAGAGAAACCTCTTTCGTTGGTTGCTAGGAATCTCTTGCCTTTGTGCCACTCTGGTGCTTGTGGAGGATTCCTAACGCCAAAATAACGGGGGGAAACACAACAGATTGTGACTGAGACTAAATAAATTTATGATTCTTCCATGCCTTTCCACCTCCTCTATGCCAATTTGGTGTTTGTAAAGGAAAGATTTCTCCCGAAAACAAAGAGATCTCTCTCCAAACGAAAGAGATTCCTCGCTCCACCTGATGATCATTGACACATGCTTCGCTTCAAGCTACACTTGATAATGTCTAATTGAAGGTTGCATTAGGCTGCGTCGTGCATTCTCCCACTGCTTCGCATATTTATGTAGTGCCAACATTGGGCCCTAAAAAACGTCAAAATCTAGGAGACAGGTTTAGTTAGAGAGTCTTTACTTCCTTTCCTTTAATTAAAAAAAAAAAAAAGCCTGCCTTTGCTTCCTTTCCTTGATTGGTAATGTATCTCATAGCTTATGGACTCTTGTAGAATATGAATGTCTTTGATAATTTTAAGAGAGAGAAAGAGAAAGAGAGAGAGAAAACTTTTCGCTTGCTACAAATCTTGGCATGGTAAACAATGTAGAGCATTGTTGCTTTTTAAGAAATATTAACTATTTACTTGAAATCCCAAAAAGAAAAGATTATAGATGCATGATTTCAAAGATAAGGTTTTAACACTTACTGTCAACTTTGTGCCTTGGAGTATTTTCGTAAGGTTTTGCTCGTCATGTACCAATATATAAATGTTTTCTCTAAAATGTCGTTTTACATTCTAAGACTACAGGTAGCAATTCATTTATGAAATCTCGTTATTACAAGCTAGACTAATAATTTATTGTTCAATGATACTATATTTTGACATTGTTTCTATTTCGAATGTATTGCAGATACATATGCTTGGTTCGTATAAGAACTTGGACGACGCTCGACTTGGAATACAAATGCGCTCATTGAGATTTAGGTAATATATTAGTCTCTTACATAGTCGCGATACTCAATCTCGGCTAATATTCTCGGCGATTCTAATCTCAGCGCACAGGGAAGGGCCCATTCCCTCGGATTATAACTCTTTGGGGAAGGAAGCGCGCCGCCTCCCCGCCCACACTAAGTGTGGTTATATAAATTATATATACATATATATAAAAATATGTTTTCCATTTGATGCTTTTTTTTTTTGCTTTTGCATATTCTAATTTCTTCTTTTTCAGTTTCTGTGTCGAGGTGTTCGCAAGAAGGGAACGCTCAAGCATACATGTCACTTTGGCAGACCTACTATTGTCAGCGTAGTTTAGAGTCAGGTATTTCTCTTTTTTCGATTTCCAAAAAAAAAAAGGATACTTTACAACGGAGGAAATCTTTAATAGTTCTGCAAATTTCATAAAGAACAAACTCGCTACTTCAAGTTTGTTCTTGATTAATGTTGGATTTTGATTGTTTATTGAATACGTAAATTAATTGTATACTTGCTTTTTTACAATAGATGCACGACACCTACATTTAGAATAATGGCAACAGATAGGATTATCGTTAATTTATAATCAACATATTATAGATTGCTCTCTTTCACCTTAGCTGGCCTACCGCACCCTAGTTTTTTTAATGACGGTGCATCCAAGGTTAGCTAGAGAGGGGTTGAACTCACGCACACTCACACCCACCAATCCCAAGGCCCACCAAAAAAAAAAAAAAAAAAATATATATATATATAAAATAAATTCACACCCAAGGAGATGTTGGTGATGGAATAGAGAGAGGTATGAAAGAAAGGGATGAAAGGGCTGAGAGAGAGACATAAAGGAGGGGGAGTGTGATGTGAGAAGTGTGCAAAATGCAAAAAATGAATGCAAAAAATGGCGATGGACTTGTACCTTCTTCTTCGCCTGCTTCTGCTTCGGCCGTCGACTCCACTTCTTGCGTCAACTCGAGCTCAGAATTCTTCAAACTCTCGCTCATCGACCGACAACGTCATCCTGCATCGCCGCAATGCCTGCAGGTAACATCAGCAGCAACACTGGCCCTGTCTCTGCTTGTTTGATCATTCCTTTTCCAGAGAAATCTTTGCTTGTTTCATCACGCAGCATGCGCCTTGTAATTTGTAGAGTTGGACGATTTTAAGTTCGCATGTCGACACTGTACATGTATCGTTTTCCCCCCCTTCTTTGCCGAGAGGATCCGTGTACTGCTTGGATATACTGCCGTTTCTAGCTGCGCTATGAGTAACGAAAGCAAGCAGCTTCTCCTTTACCTCGATTTGATGAGTAGAATTTTGAACATCATCGGTTGATTTCCGCCTACTGAAGTATGGTCACGCTTGGAGAATGGGACAACAAATGCCCTGCGTTTTTCTTGAAAACATGTTCATCAGCTTTTCGACAACAGTCGACTGCTTCCGTTGAACGACCTAGACATTACTTGTTAATCTTCGACTTTCGCTACCGACGATTCGATTGTGGGACAGCAACGAGGTTTGCTCGCTTTCCAAGAATTTACTCCATCTTCTTCAGTGGCAATAATATAGGGCGCCCGATCCTAAGAGTAAGTTTCAACTTAAGTACTTTTCAAGTCTATTTTCTACTCCGGCTTCATTAGACAATTGATCGTTAAGCATAAGCGTTGTTTGACGATTGTAATGGACATTTGCCCTCCATTGCGACACAATCTTCACCGTTAGATCGTCAAATAGTTCTATTAGCTGTTCCAGCTCTGTGCGATTTAAAGCATCTTTCGAATCCCTTTTGTCCTCTCAAAAGTGCATAACCTGCTTTAAACATCAAAGCCGTAATCTTGGATGCTAATGGAAATTTATACGCTTGCAATGTTCTGAAAACCCCTTGTTCCAGGGTCTTGGCATTTCATCGGTACGTCCAAGTTACGAACCAATTGACCGCAGTTATACGACTTGATCCATGTTTTGACATCTCCAAACAACCGTTGCATCTCATTATCTAGTGAAGGTCTGACGAACTGTTTCAGAATTAGAACTCTAAGATTGAGGATGGACTGTCTTTAATTCTATTCAGCATAAGCGTCAGATTTTCCATTCCTTTACTGTAATTGACAGAATTATGTTTTGCAGTGATCGGTCATGATTGTCAAAAGCAATTAAGTCCAGTACAAAACTTGACAATGTAAGTCTCATCATGTTTAAATCGTTAATATCATTGTCATCTGCCATATTGTCACACCAGACTAACTGTTACATTAAACATGCTCTTTGTTTACCATGCCTGCTTGTTATTATTATGGCTCAGGGGACTCTGCTTGTTATTATTATGGCTCAGGGAGTCCGCTGGACTAAAGTCTTCCAACCCCTGAAATCTCTATAGTGTCTTTGGCTGTTTTCTATGAATTACAATTACATATACTCAAACGTTAAGCCGAATGGAACCCTACCATAAAATGTATTGTGGACACAAATCTCAAACATATATGCATAAACTAAAACGTCTCCGTGACTAATTGGCTCATTATGTAAGTCATTATAGGATTTATACTAATTACTTCACCAAAGTGAACAACCATCTTTCTTAAGGAAGCAGTCTTTTAGGTTAGTGCTATGCACATATGATCACAAATTATATTGAGATGAATCCTCATTCCCTCAAGATCAACATCATGAAGTAGGCCATGATTCTAGGAAATCAAAGAAGGATTGATCATTACATTTCATCACACCCATTTAATCGGAGTGTCCTTCCTCTGCGTCAAACCAAGATCTTGTCGGTGCTTCTCGAAAAGTTCTTTGCCAAGTGATTTGGTAATGATGTTTACAACATTCTCTTTGCTGTCACAATGTTGTAGTGTGATGTCACTAAGTAACACTCTTTCTCTAATGAAGTGTGTGTGTGTGTATGTACATACACACACATACATACATATACATACATACATACGTACGTACATACATACATATACATACATAAATATACATACATACATACATACATACATACATACATATATATATATATATAACCAAGTAACACTCTTTCTCTAATGAAGTGTGTGTGTGTGTGTACATACACACATACATACATATACATACGCACGTACGTACATACATACATACATACATACATACATACATATATATATATATATATACCCAATAGCTTTATCTGGTGAACCTTAATGAACACCTTCATTCCTAGCACTGTGTTGTGTCCCTTCCACATTGGTATTTGCAACATCCAATGAATGATGGTATTTGTAGTGTACCTTGGGGGGTCGCTACCACTAAGTCTGCAAGTCTAGAGCATGCATCTGACAAAAGATATTTAGAAATATAGCATGCTCACAAATTTTACATTTATAGATCATGATGATTGGGCTTAGAAGTATATTTTATTGTACTTGAAAGGCTTGCTTTCAGATGACTACCATGAAGGGCTTTCCCACCCCACCCCCACATGGCCAACTGCGAGGGGCCAATAGCCTATGGCCTACATTGTTCACCATCCTTGGGGCTAGCTCTAGGTAGCTAAATGCCCACATCGTCTGAGGTGCCACTGTGTGTTCTAGGTAGCTCTTAGAGGGGGTATGGGTGATAGATGGGAAAACTATACATTGTCATATTTTTAAGGGGTGTTTGAAATTCCTATTGGTTGATCTCAACCTTGGGGGTTAGTATTTAATGACTATTGGGCACTCTAATTTAATTGCTTTGCAGGTTCTTGGATTTATTCTCTCCTAGTTCCATCCCCTTTGACTTCTTAGTCAACTTTCCCCGTGCACTCTTTTCAACTCTTTTGAGTCCCTCAACAATCTTCCTTCATAGCTTTCTTGTTTCCCTTCTGTTGGTTATTGTTCTTCAATTGCATCTCCCACCCACCTTATTTAGCATCTTTTGTGCATTTCATTTGGGTAGGCCTCATGAATTATGTATATCATTCACATTTTTTTCCGTTTAGTTGATCATTTTATATTGAGATTTAAGTTCTACAAAGTGTTTGTATTGACATCTATATTCGGTAGAGCTTGTTTGATCCATTCCCATAGATGCACCTAAGCTGCTCATCATCATTTTCTTCCTATTGTTGCTCCTACGGAAGATTCCATGGCTATGGAGTTTGTTCTATTGGTTTGATCAATGGTCATCCTATTTATAAGAATATACAATTTTTGCATTTGACTTCCATGGTGCAATTCTTTTGTCATCCTTCTCTCCTCATCAAGCCATAGAATTTTGCTCTTTATCATGAAGTTCTTTGTCAAATTTTGTAGTCAACAGTGAACACACACAAGCATTGGAGAATTTAGCAGTAAGAAAAGAGAGGGAGAGTGGGGGAAGAAGGTGATGGTGCCTCCTTACTCCTCTGAGGCTTCTCTAAATCTATTCAAGCTCCCTCAAGCTTGTCCTGCTATCACAAATTTGCATGCTACAAAGCAACACCTCACCTCCTTAATGAGATGTTTGTATAAAGGATCTTCTGTAAAATGGTGCCAAACCACAAGCGCTTTTCCTACTACAAAGGTACTGTGATAGTTGCACCCTTGATGTTGCAAATGGCTCCCTCATACTCTTTTCTGATCCTACTACTACTACAAATGTAGCTCACCCTCTTTTGTTGGGTGTCAAATGTAGCCCATCCTCTCCATATGCCTCAGTCCAAAGCTCTCTCTACATGCTTGCCATAGGCCCAATGCCTTGGTTCTCTAATACCAAATCAAGGCATGATGAGAGCTGCACAATACACAAGCAATGGGAGAGTCTATTAGTGAAGAGCAGTATCTTCACTATTAGCAGAGTTATAAAACTAAACCAATACAAACCAATACAACTAGATAAGAGGTTGGCTGGTTAGAAGGGTTATGCCAGTCATAAGTGTCCAAAGCATATTTGCTATACATATCTTCACAACTCAAGCATATGAACAAAGTAAGAGAACATTGTCATGGACACAATCATGGAAGCAACCAAGGTGGTCATGCACATTAATAGTCCCATGAAAACAATGGTAAAACCATGGGGATTAAAAATAGTGAAGGCACAAACATAACCATTGAATGCATGAAATAAATATTTGGTAATGAGCAATAGGGGGCTAAAAAAAAAAATAAACGATAGTCAAATGGGGAGGAAGGCACATATGTCACCATTGAATGCATGAAGTAAATATTTGGTAATGAGCAAACCCATGGTATGTTGGTAGTGGAGTAATCAGTGCATATGAAAACTCACAAAACAAAGGTCTAAATAATTATGACTTATACGATTGTCAACACATCAAATCTAATCCCAAAATTAAATCCAACCACATCAACCATCCAATGTTAAGAAGAATCACCAATTAAGAGCAAGGTAAAGTGCTACAGTTGTGGTAAGCTAGAACATCTTGTTAAACAATTCCATAGCAAGCCTAAAAGAGGGCAAGGCCATAAGGGCAATAAATCATACTAGGCATATGCAATAGATCTAGAATCTGATTTAAACAAACATGGGATATCACAGGGCCATGGGTAAATTTCCCACACCACCACCATACTGAGACATAAAGCACACCACCATACCGAGTCTCATAAAGCACCAAGTCTCAAACTATGCACAATAATGCTTGCACTAAGTGAGTATGGTAGCGACAGCTAATCCCAACGTGTGATGTAGGTAGGAATGATTCAAGATATTTACACTAGATAAAGGCTCTGGAGCCAAATGTTCATCTAAAAGGTAACTATTCACTATTAATCAAGGCAAGTGATAGATCAACTCCATATGTATATGATGCCTCAAAAGCATACCTATGTCCAATTCTTTCCTCATCTATTCTCTTATTTCTTAATACCACACCCCTCATGGCAACTAGTAGTTATATTAGTTTATATTGGCATAAGTAGCTCGTACCTCTCAAAAGGGTCCATATATGATGGTGAATTTCAATTGAAAAAGGGGGGGACTCTTGAATCATTATAATCAAAGTAGTAGATGGCATGTGTGGTAGGGCACGAGATATAGTAATGCTAGATGCAATAAATACAACCCTTCATCATTGTTTATATGAATGGATTAGGGGTACAAGGCTAGATGTCAATTCTCTACATCCATTATGGGGAGAGAGTGTCATGGGTGGCTAGATGGTTGGGTCCCAAATATCGTATTAGCACCATTTAAGGCACCGCGCTTCTAGGTTAGGCAATAGGTTGACTTACACACTACGGGATAAGATAGGCACAATGACATCATCAATTGGCTATCATGGGGGTGGTGGCTCATGGTGACTAATGCAATTCAATGCACATTGATTCTTGATTAGTCATAGGATGTGCCTTCTGTGTCTTCCTAGGGTATGAGACCCATGAAAAAGGTTGTAAGATGTCCGATTTGTTGTGGCATTTCACACTTTTAGTGGCACATGCAAATGCTACCATGCCACCACACCATTGCAAGCTCTCATCAATCCATGTGGCCCTATGAACCTTGAGATCAGTCCAAGAGACGAGGTCTAAGAGATTGATGGTGCACGCATGATTTCTCCTATGGTATACATAATTGGGAGATCTTAAAAGGACCCATATAATGGTGAATTTTTTGGCATAGAAAATGGGGATCTAACATAGATGATTTGGGGGGGCTTGAATAGTAATTGAATCTAGGTTAATGCATGATTACTTGGCTAGCACTAGAGCGATTTATGAAACTCTAAAGTCCTATGAAGCCATGTGACACATTCTAAGTTGTTAGATGAACTTGCCTATTATTAGCTACTTACAATATACTTAGAGTTGGCCAAGCATTCTAGTTAGGTGTAGCCATTTATTGGAAATTCAAGGAATATCTTGCATATGGGTAACTTGCTTGATTCGTGACATATGCGTTTCTCAATGGAATTTGACAAACTTGGCTTCTAAACTAATTGACACATTTTGAATATATATATATATATATATGTACATGTGTACGTACATATGCACATATATATATATATTACCACTATGGAATACACTAAGAAACCAAGGCCAAAACATGAATTGAATGATTTTGGTTAGGCTCTTCACTATGTGCATTCCAAAATGCTTATGCACATGTATGTTGCTAAAGAAGTTAAAGTGTCACATACACAATGAAGCACAAACACGAGATTACTCATTTTGCTTAATGTATTCCACACGATGTACAATAGGAAAGTGGAAGAAATCGTGTGGAATACATTAAGCAAAATGAGTAATCTCGTGTTTGTGCTTCATTGTGTATGTGACACTTTAACTTCTTTAGCAACATACATGTGCACAAGCATTTTGGAATGCACATAGTGAAGAGCCTAACCAAAATCATTCAATTCATGTTTTGGCCTTGGTTTCTCTTAGTGTATTCCATAGTGGTAATCTTGATGTGGCTTCTAAAATTTTCTTTCTTAGGACAATGTTCTCCATCCTTCCTACTCTTTGTATTGGCTTTCCTTGGCACCTAATTCCTAAGCTCTTCTCTTTTTACCCCAGCTTTGCATGACTCTGAAAAGACATTTTTCTTTTGCCTTTTGCATCATAAATGAAATTAAAAACTAGAGGGAATTCTATTGCATTATTTTAATAATATCTAATTTTATAAAAAATGACTTAGCATCCATAGAGATGTACACATTATCATCTATACCATTTCAAGGTTGAAAAAGTATGTACAAAGGTAGATGCAATGATAAAATTGCTTGGCCAGGTTCAAATCGATGAGATGTATTATGAAAGGTTCAGGATGGCTATGAAAGAGTTTATGCAATTAATGGTGGTGAAAGCATGGGGGGAGTCGCACATTACACATTACATGGCAATCTTGTTACCATTGTAATATTTAGCACTTGCTTTATTAAATTTTTTTGTTACTGAAATGATGCTCGTAATGTTGCAGCATATTCTCTATGCACACAGACCATGGGGTGTACAGAATTGGGGCCCTTTGTCCATTTGGAAGACACGAGGCATGGAGAAGTCACATTGTAGAGCCAAGTAAGCCTACTTCCAGAACTCAAGGCATGGTGGTGGTGTCACTCCTAGTAAGCCTACTTCCAGAACTCAAGGCATGGTGGTGGTGTCACTCCTAGCAATGCATTTCATGAGATGTTCGACTGGTCTTTTAGATGTTTACTAGGGAGGACTTTGAAGTCTGAAAAGGCAAAGGCATAAGAACTTGCAAAAGCAGTTCAAATTCTATCAAAGAATAGAAGGCATAGTGCTTGGAAAGCATCCATAGGGAGTCGCACGCGTTGGTTGCAAGCTAGAGTCAGAGATCAAATCTCTTGGCTTCCCTTTTTTGCTCCCTTGTTGCTAATTTCACTGTTGTTTCTAGTTTTGAATTTCTTAGGTTTTCCATCCTCTTCCTTCGCTTGGATTTCTTCATCAGCAAACATGACAAAATTTTGTAAGTTTTTTCATCCACGCTCGCCACCCAATCTTTTTAATGTTCCTTGGCTTGGAGTTCTTCATCATCTTCATGACAAACTCTCGCAAAATTTCTCATCCAGCAATGCCACCCACTATTCTCTTCTCTAATGATGCCTTTGAATATAAATGAGCTCTTCCATCCTCTTCTACTACACTGTACATTGATTTTTTGCTCATTTGGTTGCTTGCTAGACAATTTACTTAAAAGACAATACTTACACTTTACTTAAAAGCAAGTGTCAAGGTATTATAGATGTATGCATGGGATCAAAATGAATCAATGGTGCATGGGAAGTTAAGATAGATGGGTGCATGGAAGGAAGACAAAGCAAGAAGTACATTGAGTGCATCAATGCTTGCTTGTATTGCATCTTGTAGATGATTAAGCAATGAAAGAAATACTCTTATTCTTTGAATTTGATCTAAGCTTACTGAACATGTATGCAATGTGCACTTGCTAATAAATTCACATTCATTGTTGTGGTTTTTCCTTCTCTATGACAAACATGCAATCTTCAAAGGATATTGTAACTATGAAAAATACATCTTACAATAAACAACCCCTCTATTAGGCCACCTAACAATAGGCATATTTCCTTTTCCAATCCCAAAATGTGGGTGACTTGAATCATCATGTTTGAATGAAACAAAGCATTGGGAACAAATCATAGCCAAAAACTTGGATGATTTGTTATGGGGAGTTTCTGCACTAGTGGATGTGTTAAGGAAAATGATAGACTAGAGTCCGTAAGAATGGCAAAAAGTCTCCCGTGTTAATGAAAGAGAAACATGGGAGGTCGAAGTAATATGGAGATACTAAATACTTCTCATGACTTCTATAAGGGATGTAAGCCCAAATAAGTACCAACATGCCAAATGTAGCCACGCCAACAAACAATAGTTTATTAATTTAGTCGGATATATGTGTCCCTGCAAACAAATAATTTCTCATTGTTACTGTTCCATTGTACTCTATACCCTAGGAAGATCAAGTTTATGACATATTATTTTCATTTGTGGAAAGGAATCTACTTGCATTCCAATGAATTCATCGATTTGGCATTGATCCAAATCCCAAGAGATGATATATGGGTACATCAAGAAGACATCTTGGTGCTAGATATGCCAAATTTGAGTGGACAAAGCTAGAGATCATGGTTGTAACAAATCACATAGATTTGTTACAACCATATCATGAATTATATCTTTGTGGTGTGGTTTCCACCAAATTTACTATTGGGTACAAGAGAGAGTGATGATGGATGAGTAGTAATTAGCTTACTTAAATTTATAGAGATGATTCTTAACTACTGTAGAACTCCCAATGGAGTTGTTGTGATGAGATGACCCTTGAGGAGATGAGGAAAAGGTACTAGAAACTAGATGAAGTAGGGCCTTGGCATTTTACATATGACTAGCTACCAAATGGGTATGGGTAGAGGCCTTTTGCTACCAAATGGATAAAGATAGAGATATTTTACTACAATTGAATTTGATTATAGTATTTACTTCATGATTAAAACATGTGGCTTTAACCATCAAAATATAAGATTCATTTCTTAATGATGACAAATGTAGAGTTGAAGTGCAAAATATATTCATTAGGGGAGAAATGGGGTCTCAAAGGGCCTCATAGGGAATTGATTAAGAAATGGATTAGTCCTAATGAAAGGGCCATGTTAGGGCCCAAAAAGTCCTAACCCCCCCTCACGGGGGATTCACTAGTAGTAATAAGGAGACATCATCTGCTTGCAATACATATATGAAAATTCCCCTTATCTACCCCCTATTTACGAGACCTTACCTTATAAAATGTACCTTCCTTCCCTTATATAACCCCCCTCCCTTACACTCACGTGGTACCATACGATAAACCCTAGTGGACCCCTTGGGCCCCCCCTCACCTAGATGGGTTAAGCCCACAAGTGACCCCACCTCTTACACAACTCTTACTCCTAGGTGGGAACCAACAAATTCGAAAGTCAAATTTTGAATTTTGAATTCCCTCCCCCCTCATCACTCCCTCCCTCCCCCTACCCCTCCTCACTCCCTCCTACCCCTCCCTCCCCCTCCCCCTCCCTCCCTCCTCCACGCCTGCTCCTCCTCCCCCTCCCTCCCTCCTCCACGCTCTAGGGTCCCATGTGGACTCTTGCATTGGGTAGTTATCTCTATTATGTCACCTTTATTGATGACTACTCAAATTACACTTGGGTCTATGGTTTAAAGAAAAAATCAGATGTGTTTAAGAATTTTCGACAATTTGTGGCAAAGGTCGAGAATGAAACATGACTCAAGGTGCAGACATTACGCACAGACAGAGGGGGGGAGAATTCTGAGGAACTAAACAAAGACATCTACAATCATGGATGAAAGTTATGTTGGTGAACAAGTAAACAATAATTAAGATGTCATTCTCTTATATTAACTTGGAAAGAGAATAGGTTCCCTTGATTTCAAAAGAATTAAAAAATGTATTAATTTGTGAGAAAATGAGGGGAGGGGTGGAAAGGCAAGGGGAGGGCTAAAGAGGAGAGTGATTAATGAGTAATTCCCTCTGTTTATGATGGGAGGGGCCTCCTCACCTCTTATCATACCTATCCTCGACTTTTTTCCCAACAACTTAATAAAGCCTAGCCTTATGACCTTGAGAGTAGTGAATGTCTTGAGTTTAAAGTCCCCCCTTTACCCATGAGAATATTAGATCTTATAATTCCCAAAGAAGGACCCATTCCCTTAGCTTCTAAATATATGAAGAAGGAAATATGTCTCCTCTTTGTCCCACTTTGTGTTGTATTATGCTTAAAGTAAAATGTCTCCATGTGTGTGTGCATGCACGTGTTTATATGCATCTGCACGCGCGTGCATGTGTGTGTGTGTGTGTGTGTGTGAGTGGAGAAGGAAAAGTGTTGCTTCTTGTCCCACTTTTTTGTTTTCTTATTCTTATGTGAAATGTGCTTGTGTGCATGTGCATGCATACGTACTGTGTGTGTGTGTGTGTGCGTGCCCATTCAATCAAACTATAAATATATGGAGAAGGAAAAGTGTTACTTCTTGTCCCACTTTTTGTTTTCTTACGCTTATGCTAAATGTGCCTATATGTGCATGTGCATGCATATGTACTGTGTGTGTGTGTGTGTGTATAGAGAGTTTGACTCAGGAAATAGATCATCAGCGTGACACCATCGTCTTGTGTAATAACATTGTCCATCCCCCCATTTGAATATTCTTTGTATCCCATAAACCTTGTATGGCTCTTCTTGTAGGTCTCCAAAAGACACTAAACTAAAGCTCCCTCCTCTTTAACTTTTTGAGGCAAAACTCTCTTGGGAGGAAAGCACGAACGTTGTTCTAAACCTATTCCCTTACTAAAAGTTAATTTTTAGTAGCTATAAGTGACAAACTTGTCCCAAACCTATTCCAAAGCTACTAAAATACGCTTTTAAAATTCTGTGGCTACTACCAAAAGTCAATATAGAAGGCAAAACAAAACATAGATATTATAGAGTTTGATACAATTCAGCTTAAATCTTCTGGGAAAAAAAAAACAAGCACAGATATGGAGTTTGCGTGGGGAAGGGTCTTCTTGTGATAGTGTAAGCAACATGGAGTTTGCGTGGGGAAGGGTCTTCTTGTGATAGTGTAAGCAACATGAACGACTCTCATGTTAAAGGCCTCTCTCCTGGGAAAATTTTTGTGTGCTCTAAAAGAAAAGTTATAGTTTGCAAATTTGCCATTCTTATTGATTGTTGCGTTGCATCCATCCATGGCCTCTCCCCTCCGATTCATCGCCATCTCCGGCTCCATCCGAAAATCCTCCACCAACACTGGCCTCCTCCGAGCAGGTAATTTGATCCCTCCCTCCATCGTCTTCGAGATCAGTCCATTTGCTATGCTTGCTCCATCGCTAATCGTTTGGCTCGTTTTTACTGTCGGTTTTGTTGTTGCTGCGCAGCCATTGACATCGCCAACCTTGAGTTCCCGGACCTGCAGATCGAAATCCTCGAAATCGCCCACCTCCCCTTCATGAACACAGATCTCGAGGTCGAAAACAGAGTCCCCTACTCAGTCACGGAGTTCCGTCGCACGGTGCTTGAAGCCGATGCCGTCCTATTCGCATCGCCCGAGTACAATTACTCCGTCACAGGTATCCTCAGTGATCTGTATCTCGTCTGTCGCGGCCGATGCTGGCCGATATGCTGCTAGGATACGTTTTCTGTGGATCATTCGTTATGCTTATGGCATGTTTTTGCGCAGGTATTCTAAAAAATGCGATTGACTGGGCTTCGCGTCCACCAAACGCCTGGGCGGGTAAACCGGCGGCGATTATAAGCGCGAGCCGAGCTGGGTTCGGAGGTGCGAGAGGCCAGACGCACTTGCGCGACATCGGCGTGTTTATCGATTTGCATTTCATCAACAAACCAGAGGTCTTCGTCAAGATCTTCGAAGGTCCTCCGAAGTTCGACTCGGACGGCAATCTGGTGGACCAAACGCTGCGGGGCCGTGTGAGAGATCTTCTGGCTGCCTTGCGTGCAATGACGCTGAGGCTACGCAGCCATGAAGTTCCACAGTGGCGATCAGGTCCGATCGACGTCGCTATATCCATTCTTCCTCTTCCTCTCTGCTTCCTTCGTTTAATGTGGTTGCCTGTAAACACTGAATTTGAGCTGCTATATACCCATCTCCATTTCTTCTGCTGCTGCTCGGAACACTTAATAGAATTCATCGCTTGCAAACTGTCTGAAGAATTAGTTCAACGTTTGGATGATTTGGATGAGGGTGGTGACATGGCCAGCACGTAGAGGGGCAGCTCTTCTGCTGTTTTGGCCGTGAGAATAACAGAGTATTCAGGAGTCGTCCTACTCCTCATTCAGCCACAGACATGTTCAAAATTTTGCTAAGTACGTAGATTTGGCCTGTGAAGGCAAGCATGGAGATTTAGCTAGAATTTCTTAGCGGAATTACTCAAAGTTGTAGTTTTCTGCTATGGGATTAAAAATCCCCCAAGTTTGTTATCAAGGTCATTTTTTAAGTTCTAACCAACTTCCAATACAAAAAGGCTTTACCTTTTTTAAGAACAAGTTGAATTACATTCAATAGGCCTTCCCAAATGTGAAGTTCAGTGTTAATTAGAATGCCTCTAAACCAATACTACAGAACTCAACTCGGTGGCCTTCCATCGCGCTGCATTCTGAAGCCATCTAAAACTGTTAATTTCACCTAGAATAATCGCCCACATGCACCAATGGAAGAATGCAAAAAGTTATCAAATTACGTAATACAAGAAACCCCAATTTTCCTTTGTCAAAAGGAGAATCCTAACCCACAAGGGGCAAGCCAAAAAAAAGGGTCATGATGAGTGAGGGTGCCTTTTCCACATGAAAGATGGATGGTGGTGTCATTCCAAGAAAATTTTTGTGTGGTGGAAGGTGGATTTTTAGCCCTTTCCGATCGTCAATGCTCGTGGGGAGTACAATTAACCTTGCATGTTATAAGTTCTCGCAAAGAAATAAAAATAGGATGTGCTAGTGACAACTCTTATGGGCAACTACATTTTAAAATCTCCATCTATTTGAAAATTCTTGAGATGATTGGGCAAAAATAGCTGATTCCTCTATAGAACCATATAGAACCATAAATTTGACAGATTGTTCTCATAAGTTGAGATGGGCACACTGTTGAACTTGTCTTATATTGTGCTCTGCACAAAGAACATGAAGTGTAGAGAAGAGTGTCATTGAATGATAATTGGAATCATGAAGAGCAAGAATTGTGAATGATGAACAAATTGTATGCTAGAAAATGTCTCCTCGAGTTTTTCCATAATCTCTATATTTTTTGTCTAGATTGCATTAATCCTTTTTACATATTGCCCCCTCTATATTTAGTTCCTTTTTAGCTTGCTCATTTAATGTTGAATATTTATATTCTCATTCAAAATTAAGGATTGTTTAGAGATGTCCCCATTATTTTGCCTCAGTCTTAACGGTCCACACCTCACCTTTTTTGGGCTAAGAGATTTAATATCTATGTCGTCGCCATGGTTTGAAGCATTAATAACTTTGTGAAGTCACATTAAAAAGACAAACATGTGTACATTTTGGTGTACTCATTAAATATCATAGTGGAAGACTTTGCTCACCATGGTTTGAAGTGTTAATGCTTATGTGAAATCGTGTCAACAAGGGTTAACATATGAAAATTCTTGAGTCCATGACTATATTCGATAAGCATCATATTGAAATACTATATTTTCATTACAAGTTAAGCATTAATAATGTTTCATGAAGTCACCTTATGGAAATTGTGGAATTCAATTATATTGGGTAAGCATCGTAATGAAATATTATGTGATCAACCATGTGAATTAGTAATCTCACAAAAGGATTTAATGTGGACTTCTCATGAATGTTAGTGGTCAATGGCCTACATATTAGTAGTGGCCCAGATGGTTATTAATTGGCCCTTTATTATGTAGCCAAGAAGTTAAGGGTTTCATGTTTAGCATCGAAGGGGATCCACTCCCTCTCCTTAACTAACTATTGCATGCAAAGCTAGATGTGATTCTTCTAGGGTGACATCTCATCTCCTCCATTCCATGTTTCCAGGAATGCCTCTCGTGGGGGGGAGCATCAACCTCCTAAGGTTCAATTATCACCTATATTGTGCCAATTGGCACTATTGCATGCAAAGCTAGATGTGGTTCTTCTAGCATGGCATCTCATCCATGTTTCTAGCAATGCCTCCATGAAGTTAGGAGCTCATAGTTCCTGGTAGTTGCCCGAAGGCAACCCTTGAATAAATCATCAACTAGTTGTGCTCATCAAATAGCTGGATCTATCTGGGGATTAGCAAGTATAATGGCTTGTTGATGGTGACTGTTTCAATCTTTGTATGGCGGTGCTTCATGGTCGGCTCGTCAGCTACTATAAGAGATTGTCTTAGCTGGTGTTGATTAGTGTTTTGAGCTCGTGGGTTCTCCAATTTGTCCACTACATTTGTTGCAGTATAGTCCAGTTGTGTAGTCCAGTTGTGTATCGGTTCTATTGTCATTGAATGTGTGTCGATCCTTCTCAAATTACAATCGAGCTTTTGTGGCTTTGTGTTTAGTGCACCAAGCCTTGTAGCATGTGTGGAGCTCGGGGGGTGCACTGCTAAGAAATTATATGTATCACATGCGTTCAAGGGGTATTAAAAAACCCCTCAACTAAAAAATTTTCCCGAACAAAAACACCTCTCTTTACTTATGAACTAAGTGCTTTTTTTCTAATGTTATATTTAAAAAAACCCTCATAATCTTGCTAAAAAACCCTTATAATCCTGCTAAATTTTAAAAAAACCCTTATAATCCTGCTAAAATTTAAAAAAATTTTCAATTACAATACCCCTCCTTTTGAATCCACGTGGCACACTAATTCTTTTAAAGGTGAACCCCCCAAGGTCTGGAGGTGTCTACGTCTCTGAGTCCATTATTGTTGTTGCGTGTGATTGAATAAAGGTCTCCATCTTTCATACAAGTTCCTAATTATCACTTTTCAACCCTGCTCATGTGTAAATATTGATGCAATTATTTTTAAGATTTCCAACACCTATGACTCATGACCTTTCATATCTCTGTTACTAATGGCTTTCCATATCCTTATGTCTCATGACTTTCCATTTCCTTTTAAATAAAGCAACTCTAAGTGTAGGCATACTCGTCTTGAGAATTGTGGTGCCATAAGCACAAGAATAGAGGCAAGGTATGTTATGAAGCAAGAGCATGCTACCACATGGCAAGGATGCTAGGACTTATCCCTTGTATGGTCGGTTAGGACTTTAGTCAATGTTGAGGTTGATTTCCTTAGTCAACCCTTAGGTTAACTTAGGGGCCTAGATAGGCCTCCACGTTATCCAACTGTTAGAGGGTCAACGTTTGATTGGGTGTAGCCAATTGCAGAATTATTTTCGAGGCCATTTTGGGTCCACGATGTGATGTGCTCCTGGGTGAATATTTAAATTTTGCATGAAACTATGCTCTCGCCAAAAATTTTTCCGATGTCATGAAGGTGCACTGGCGTAATAATGAGACATAATCTATTCATTTTGAACACCACATAGCTTGACACATGGCATCTTTGCACTGCTTCGTGCAGTGTAGTCTCTAGCCTATGCCACTTGATCACTTATCATCATGTAGCCTTTTGCCACAGCTTTGCCATGTCATTGGGCATCGCACCCATGCAGATCATTCAAATTGAAGTTTGGCTTGGAGAGACCACCGTGCTGGTTCTTGGCATAATAATTAGGTGCAATCTATCATTCTAAACACAATTGCAGTGCAATCTTTGGCCTGACCACCTGTCATCGTGCAGCCTTTTACCGCATCTTTACCTGTAACCCATGCAAATCATAGGTTGGCTTGGAGAGACCACCGCGCTAGTTTTTGGCATAATAATGAGATGCAATCTATAATTCAGAGCATTGTCTCAGCGTAGTCTCTGGCCTACTGATGACCTGTCATCGCTTAGAATTCAAGGTTGTCTTAGAGAGACCACTGCATTGGTTCTTGAAGTTATATCTTTGTTACCTATTTTTACGTATTACAGAAAGAGGTCTATGACAACCAGCATGCTAGCAAATAGAAGGAGATCAATGAAAGCCACCACACTAGTTCTATGAGTTATATATTTATAAACCAAGGAAAATGTATTCCATTGTGCAATCAAGCAAAATGCAATTGACGATATGGCCCTTGAGGGGTCCCCTTTAAGGGCCAGGAGGGGGCAAGGGCCATATTGACATGCCATTTCTATCCAGTGGCATCCTGGATATTGTATAATGCATGTCGATATGGCCCTTGCCCCTAGAGGAAACCCCTCAAGGGCCGTATCGTCAATTGCATTTTTTGAAAGTTTAATTATATTTTTCTAGATGTATCTCCTGTCAAAGTGAGGGATCAAGGAGGATCAAAGCACCACAAGAGAGACATAGGGTAGCAAACACTCAATCTATTGTAATGTGTGTGCTCAACAATACATGATAGGCTTCTTATATAGAGAGAGCCACTACAAGGCATGGGCCATTTTCCGACGGAAATACCAACGCTTTTTACATTAAATTTTTTTTTTTTCACGGGCGCAAAGGTCGCTATAAAAGTCGTTAAAATCGTCGAAAAAGGAGCGTCGCTATAAACCGTCGCTATATAGCGATGCTGTTAATCGTCGCTATATAGCGACGATGCAAACGTCACTATATAGCGACGATGCAAACGTCGCTATATAGCGACTCTGTTAATCGTCGCTATATAGCGACACTGGTAAACGTCGCTATATAGCGACGATTAACAGAAGTAAAAAAAAAGGGTTAGTGGGGCTAAACAGGGCTTCCTTTTGGCCCTGTTTAGCCCCACTAATCCTTTTTTTTTTTTTGTAATTACAAAAGAAAGTTTTTTATAACAAAATTTTCCTTGCTTGCAGGGTGATACAAAATTGTTCTTGTGAACGATGAGGAAGAAATGCATATACATATACAACTGTGTTTGTAACAAAATTACCCTGTGAAAGGGCAATACAAAATTGCTCTAACGAGTGGATATACAAAATGCTACTACCACTACTAATCCGAATCCGAATCCGAATCGTCTTGTTGGCCTGTTCCTTGGTCCTCGGCACCTGCGTCTTCTCCCTCGTCCCCGACACCTGCGTCTTCTCCCTCGTCCTCGGCACCTGCGTCCGATCCTTGCCCCTGTTGATCGCTCGTCTCTGATGATGGGATGCTTGAGATTTGACCCTAAGAGTGAACAATATAAATCGAAAATTAGATTGGAACTTAAATTAAAAAGTGAGATTACAAGTAGGAGTAAACTTATACCGTGCGAGCAGCCACCTCAGCCCAATCGACTGTCGCTCCCATTGCCTCTTGCTCAATGAACCACGGCTTTATTCCTATCCGAAATGCGCGCCGCGTCTCTGCATCCGTAGGAAGACGACCCATCGCAGCTTGCTATGGATCCAATTTACGAGAGTTAGAGTTAGCTAAAGTGCATGTAATATGTAAGTAAAACAAATAGAACAATACATTAAATGGGAAGAAGTAGACTTACCACGGTTGCCTCAAACGCATACCGTCCGCCTGCACCAAAGTGCAAAGTACCTACGACGTCCAGCCATCTCTTCGCAGCCCTCCTCTGACCCTCGAACATTTCGGGATGGTCCCTATGTTGCTTCTTGAAGTACTTCCAATCAGCTTTGTCTGCCCAGCTGGGTTTAGCCAACCCCTTTGTAATGGAAGTACGCATGGTTGATCTACGATGCTTTAGGACCAAACCCATGCGCTCGAGCATATAATTGTTATTAAACTCCACATTTGGCGGATTAGGATATCTTTGTTTTAACTCATCGATCACCGCCTGCTTCTTTTGGGCATCTTGATACCACCAATCGATATTTATGCCGCTCTTGAAGTGATGACTCATCAACCGCCTCATGGCGGCCATCACTGCTTTGCCCTTTTTGTCTTCTATTATCTCTCCGGCAGATGTGATTTGATAGGAGAGATCCCCTGATGAGTAAGGGGGACTGACGGTAGCAGAGTCTGAAGGAGTGGAAGCTGCGCGACCGCTTCCGGATCGAGGAGTAGCTGTGGGAGTAGGAGAGGGAAAGGGACCTGACTGATACTGTGTCTCCGGACCAAGTGGAGACCTAAAGGAGCGTGAGTGTTCTGACTCGTCTACATCTCCTGAGTCAGCACAACATGAGCCGCCCATCCTACTCTTCCTTCCCTTGTGGGAGGCATGCGCAGGTGATGATCCCGCGGTCGAAGGGGCGTGAGGGGATGGCTGGGCAGTACGTCCACCCGTCGGTGTAGGGGAAGGAATTGTGGAGGTCCTCTGAGAGAGTAGAGAGAAGAATCTCGCTGCCTCCTCATCGCTCATCTGCACTACAAACTCGTCGGGAGTCCCGACAAAGCCATGCGCGGCTAGCAAAGGAGTCCCCTGAGGGGTAGTCGTAGTGCTACGTGGAAGAGGTAGTCACAGTGCTAGGACCGAGAGGAGTCGGGGTAGTCCTCGGGGTAGTCGCCTGAGAGGAATCAAAGTCCTCTGGAGCATATAGATCGTGAGCTCTCCTCCTGCGAGGCTGTCCATACTCGTCCGATGAGCGACGTGATCCCATGTCTAACATAGACACAAACACGAAAACAGAAAACAAAAAACAAACATGAGCATTCTCATAGGCATAGGCATAGGCAAGAAGAAAGAAGAGGGAAAGGAAAGAAGAGGGAAAGGAAAGAGGGAAAGAAGAGGGAAAGATGAGGGAAAGAAGATGTAAAGGAAAGAAAAGAATGAGAATGAGGAAATAGAGAATGAGAGAAGGGGGAAATAGAGAAGGGGAAAGAGATGAGGGAAAATAGAGAAGGAGAGAAGGGGGAAATGAGAGAAGGGGGAAATAGAGTGGGAAATAGAGAATGAGCTTATGCAGAAATAGAGAATGAGCTTATGCTTCTCTCATTCTCTATTTCTGCATAAGCTCACGCATAAGCATGAGCTTATGCGGAAACTTAAGCATAAGCTCATGCACATGCATGAGCATAAGCATGAGCTTATGCTTAAGCATAGGCATCGGAAATAGAGAAGGAGCTTATGCATAAAATAGAGAATGAGTTTCCGCATGCTTATGCTCATGTGGAAAAAGAGAAGGAGCTTATGTAGAAAAAGAGAAGGAGAGAAGCATAAGCTTCTCTCATTCTCTATTTCCGCATAAGCTCCTTCTCTAGGAGCTTATGCGGAAATAGAGAATGAGAGAAGCTTATGCTTCTCTCCTTCTCTTTTTCTACATAAGCTCCTTCTCTTTTTCCGCATGAGCTTATGCATATGCTCATGGGTGAGCATGAGCTTATGCTCATGTTTTCGCATATGCGGAAATAGAGAATGAGAGAAGCATAAGCTTCTCTCATTCTCTATTTCCGCATATGCTCACGCAAAAGAGAAAGAGAAAGAGCTTATGCGGAAAAAGAGAAAGAGCTTATGCGGAAACTCATTCTCTATTTCCGCATAAGCTCCTTCTCTTTTTCCGCATGAGCTTATGCTTATGCTCATGGGTGAGCATGAGCTTATGCTCATGTTTCCGCATATGCGAAAATAGAGAATGAGAGAAGCATAAGCTTCTCTCATTCTCTATTTCCGCATATGCTCACGCAAAAGAGAAAGAGAAGGAGCTTATGCGGAAAAAGAGAAGGAGCTTATGCGGAAACTCATTCTCTATTTCCGCATAAGCTCCTTCTCTTTTTCCGCATGAGCTTATGCTTATGCTCATGGGTGAGCATGAGCTTATGCTCATGTTTCCGCATGTGCGGAAATAGAGAATGAGAGAAGCATAAGCTTCTCTCATTCTCTATTTCCGCATATGCTCACGCATATGCGGAAACTTACGCATAAGCTCATGCTCATGCATGAGCATAAGCATGAGCTTATCCTTATGCTTATGCTTAAGCATAAGCATAAGCATAAGCTCATGCTTATGCTCATGCGGATATAGAGAAGGAGCTTATGCGGAAAGAGAGAAGGAGCTCATGCGAAAAAAGAGAAGGAGCTTATGCTCATGCGGAAATAGAGAAGGAGCTTATGTGGAAAGAGAGAAGGAGCTTATGTGGAAAAAGAGAATGAGAGAAGCATAAGCTTCTCTCATTCTCTATTTCCGCATAAGCTTATGCGGAAACTTACGCATAAGCTCATGCTCATGCATGAGCATAAGCATGAGCTTATGCTTATGCTTATGCTTAAGCATAAGCATAAGCATAGGTCATGCGGAAATAGAGAAGGAGCTTATGCGGAAAAAGAGAAGGAGCTTATGCGGAAAAAGAGAATGAGAGAAGCATAAGCTTCTCTCATTCTCTATTTCCGCATAAGCTTATGCGGAAACTTGCGCATAAGCTCATGCTCATGCATGAGCATAAGCATGAGCTTATGCTTATGCTTATGCTTAAGCATAAGCATAAGCATAAGCTCATGCGGAAATAGAGAAGGAGCTTATGCGGAAAGAGAGAAGGAGCTTATGCGGAAAAAGAGAATGAGAGAAGCTTATGCGGAAACTTACGCATAAGCTCATGCTCATGCATGAGCATAAGCATGAGCTTATGCTCATGCAGAAATAGAGAAGGAGCTTATGCGGAAAGAGAGAAGGAGCTCATGCGGAAAAAGAGAAGGAGCTTATGCTCATGCGGAAATAGAGAAGGAGGCTTATGCTTATGCTTAAGCATAAGCATAAGCATAAGCATAAGCTCATGCTTATGGTCATGCGGAAATAGAGAATGAGCTTATGGTCATGCGGAAATAGAGAAGAAGCTTATGCGAAAAAAGAGAAGGAGCTTATGTGGAAACTTGCGCATAAGCTCATGCTCATGCATGAGCATAAGCATGAGCTTATGCTCATGCAGAAATAGAGAAGGAGCTTATGCGGAAAGAGAGAAGGAGCTTATGCGGAAACTTACGCATAAGCTCATGCTCATGCATGAGCATAAGCATGAGCTTATGCTCATGCGGAAATAGAGAAGGAGCTTATGCGGAAAGAGAGAAGGAGCTTATGCGGAAAGAGAGAAGGAGCTTATGCGGAAAAAGAGAATAAGAGAAGCATAAGCTTCTCTCATTCTCTATTTCCGCATAAGCTTATGCGGAAACTTACGCATAAGCTCATGCTCATGCATGAGCATAAGCATGAGCTTATGCTTATGCTCATGCGGAAATAGAGAAGGAGCTTATGCGGAAAGAGAGAAGGAGCTTATGCGGAAAAAGAGAATGAGAGAAGCATAAGCTTCTCTCATTCTCTATTTTTGCATAAGCTTATGCGGAAACTTGCGCATAAGCTCATGCTCATGCATGAGCATAAGCATGAGCTTATGCGGATGCTCATGCTTATGCTCATGCGGAAATAGAGAAGGAGCTTATGTGGAAAGAGAGAAGGAGCTTATGCGGAAAAAGAGAATGAGAGAAGCATAAGCTTCTCTCATTCTCTATTTTCGCATGAGCTTATGCGGAAACTTACGCATAAGCTCATGCTTATGCTCATGCGGAAAAAGAGAAGGAGCTTATGCTCATGCAGAAATAGAGAAGGAGCTTATGCGGGAAAAGAGAACGAGCTTATGCAAAAAAAGAGAATGAGAGAAGCATAAGCTTCTCTCATTCTCTATTTCCGCATAAGCTTATGCGGAAACTTACGCATAAGCTCATGCTCATGCATGAGCATAAGCATGAGCTTATGCTTATGCTTATGCTTATGCATAAGCATAAGCATAAGCTCATGCTTATGCTCATGCGGAAAAAGAGAAGGAGCTTATGCTCATGCGGAAATAGAGAAGGAGCTTATGCGGGAAAAGAGAAGGAGCTTATGCGGAAACTTACGCATAAGCTCATGCATGAGCATAAGCATGAGTTTATGCTCATGCTTATGCTTAAGCATAAGCATAAGCATAAGCATAAGCTCATGCTTATGCTCATGCGGAAATAGAGAAGGAGCTTATGCTCATGCGGAAAAAGAGCTTATGCGAATGAGAGAAGGGGGAATGAGAGAAGCATAAGCATAAGAGAATAAGAGGGAAAGGAAATAGAGAATAAAAGGGAAAGGAAAGAGAGAAGGGAAAAGAGAGAGGGGGAAAGAGAGAAGGGGGAAAGAGAGAATAAGAGAAGAAGGAAAAAAGAGAAGGGGGAAAAATGAGAAAAAGAGAAGGGGGAAGAGAGGGTTCCTACGCCCATCACTGCAGCTAGCGCTTAAGGCGCCAGCTGCAGGCCAATGCAAATAACAAAAATATTAAATGGAAAGAAGAGAAAGCACTTACCTGTAAAAGTATGTCCCGCTCGTTGTAGTGGACTAGCCCCACAAAAGAGAGAGTATGTCCCGCTCGGTGTAGTGGACTGGCCCTACAAAAGAGAGAAAACAACCCATTTTTTCAAATAAGATGTTAGTGGAAAGAGGAGATCACAAAAGCAACTTCTTGAAAGGAGACAAGGAAAGAGAAGATTGAGGAGACAAGGAAAGGAGGAGATTGAGGAGACAAGGAGAAAGAGAAGGAAGAGAAATACAGGAAGAAGAGGTGAGTTTCTTTCTTTCTTTCTTGAAATTTCGTTTTTTGTTTCAATCCTTTCTAATCAAGCATGAAAACTAGTTTAAAACTTTAGCAATACAAGTAGAAACACTCACAAAACCAAAGCTAACAAACAAACAACCTACATTGTTGAAACAAACTCACCTCTTGAAGAACTTTCTTTCTGGAAACCAAAGAGGGAAAAAGGAGAGAGAGGGAGTACAAGAGGTAGGAGAAGGTTGAGGAGTGGGAAATAGAGTAGGAGGTTGCTTGGAATAGATGGGAGGTCAGTGAAAATAGGTGGGAGGAGATTTTGGGTTGCTTACTTGAGAGATTAGGAATGGTTTGAGCAAAATGCCGCGCGTTTCGGCGTTTCGGGTTTTAACCCACAGCGTCGCTATATAGCGACGCTCTTTCGTCGCTATATAGCGACGCTCTATTCCGTCGCTATATAGCGACGCGACGTTTTTAATTTAAAACGTCGCTATATAGCGACGTTTTTAATTTAAAACGTCGCGTCGCTATATAGCGACGGAATAGAGCGTCGCTATATAGCGACGCTTACTGTTTGTTTTTTTGTGTGGCCTCTTGTGAAGCTCAAACATGCTATGCCTATAATTGTCAATATCTCCTCTTACTATATAGCCTTACTATATAGGATTTTTTGTTTCAATCCTTACTATATAGCGACGTCATTCTTTTTATATAGCCTCAAGAGAAGCTCAAATTAAACATGCTATGCTCATAATTGTGTACATCTCCTCTTCATGCTTATGTTTTGGTTTTATAAGTGTAGATGGAAGGGACGAGTGGAAGCTCATCCGATGATGCACCAACGCCCGGGAGCACGAAGTGGCTTACGGAGAGGTTATATTGTCATTGCACTCATTGCAAGCGAGAAGTACGACATCAACGTCGTATTATCATGCGCCACTTGCGGATGTATGGGGAGGAGCCGGAACCAGTACCCCCCATTGGTGTTGCACATGTTGATGGATCATCGGTAAGTCAAAGCTATTTAAGTTCGCAAAGCTTGGAAGCACATAGATAATCAGTGGCCGGACTTTGCGAGAGAGCCACGCAACTTACATCTTGGGCTAGCCATGGACGGCGTGAATCCTTTCGGGTTACGCTCGACATCTTGGTCGACATGGCCCATAGTCATGGTGAATTACAATATCCCACCATGGCTAACAATAAAAAAGGGACACCTCATGCTTGCACTACTTGTGCCAGGAAAGTACAAGGCAAAAAACATGGACGTGTACATGGCACCTTTGATAGAGGAGTTACAGATATTATGGAGAGGAGTGCAGGTCTTTGATATTTCCAGAGCTCCTAGGCATACCAATGATATTTTGGTCAGGGGTATCTTGATGTGGACCATGCATGACTACCCAGGATATGGAGAGTGCGCAGGTACGTGGTTATGTCTTTACATGTACAATAAGGGATTATGCTTTTTTTACTCTCTTTTGCACGCATGTCTTGTACTAACATATTCATGCACGCGTGCAGGACTTGTTACAAGTGGGTACCATGCTCGTCCTGTTTGTGGACCCGCTCTGAAATCGCTTGCACGCTACTCCAAACACATGAGGAAAAATGTCTATGAAGGTCATGCTCGATACCTTCCGCTCAACCATCTCGCACGTGGAGGTCAGCTTGATCCACCACCATCATATTTGAAAGCAAGTGATTGGATTCAAGCTTGGAGGGAGAATGGAGAGGAACCTCCTCCTGGTATGAAGAGGCTATCGATCTTTCACGAGCTTCCTTATTGGGGTCAGTTACAAATCAATCATCTCTTGGATCCCATGCATATCTTTAAGAATGTGGGGGCTACCATTTGGGCACACTTGGTTGGTTCCAAGGACTCGAGAGGAGTGCGAGAAGACTTGCGTACTATGAATAGGATGTCTCGTTTGTGGCCCCAAGTGCATGCTTCAGGAAAAGTTGTCCTCCCGAAAGCAACGTGGATCCTCTCTACGAGGGAGGAGGCAGCGATCAAGGCAGACATTGCCTCTTTTCAAACACCGACGGGGTACATGCGTTGCTTGAAAGGAGCATTTTCAAAGGACAATAAGCTTAGTGGCCTCAAGTCCCATGATTGGCACAAGGTCTTACAGGTATTCTAAGTAGAATTAGTGTACCGATAATAGTGATGCATTAGCGTAATTATTATTATGTTATATTGTTGACATGATTTCATTGTTGCTTTGATAGTTCATCCTTCCAATTACAATAAAAGGGTGCTTACAAGAAGATGTTAGAAATGCTATATTCAAGATCTGTGGTATTGTGAGGTATGCTTACTATCAATTCGCATTATGTATTTTCTTCATGGACATGTGAAATAGGTGGATATCTCAAATATCTTACATATGCATGGACATGTGAAATAGGTGGATATCTCAAAAAGAGATCTCTATATCGAGCATCGAGAAGGCTAGGGTGGAATCCATCGAAGCCGTATGCTTGCTTGAGAAGCACTTTCCCTCAAGCATTATGACAACTCAAGTCCACTTGCTTGTGCACATAGTTGATGAGGTGGCTATAGCAGGTACCGTTCATAATCGATGGATGTTTTTTCTCGAGCGGTTTATGAAAACTTTAAAGGGGTTTGTAAGACAAAGAGCAAGACCAGAAGCAAGCATGGCAGAGGGATGGCTTGTGCAAGAGTCATTAGTATATATCACAGAGTTTCTTGCATCCACGGATCCTGATATGCCGCAAGCTTGGCACAACAAGGATGATGATCGCATCATTGGCGAGGTCCCCCAAGGAAAAGGGATTGAAAGAAAGATGAGCGAAGAGCAAATGGAGAAATTCAATAAGTTTTGTATCCTCAATAGCCCTGAGATGCAGAAGTGTATTGAGAGATATGAAGTGGCCAAAGCAGAAAGAATAAATGCAAGGACAAGATTCAGAGTAATGTACAGGCGATCACAACCATATCCATGAGATCTGGCTCTTCTCCCTACTCACATGTCACTTGATTGGCTACAACTAGCTATACGTAAAGCCGAACGTGATGGAGAGACAATAAATGAGCGCGAGCGGGAGTTATCATCTGGATGTATGGTGCATGTAAGTTTCTTATCTCTTGACGTAATTAAGTAATTATTTGTGGCAATATATGCTATAAAATAGGTGCATCTTCATTGTTTTAATGATGCTCTTTTATAGTACAAAAAGTACAGTGCATTATCGTCATATGGACGACATTTTCATGTGGAACGCATCGATTCAAAGAGAGTCACGTATGATTGTGGAGTCATGGCTAACTTCACACAAGATAGCCAAGCAAGTGCTTCGGATACCAATCTTCTCTCCTCACAGTTGGATTATTGTGGAACCATACATGTGGAACCATACACGACATCTATGAAATTGATTTCAGACGATTTACTATTTTCATTCTTAATGTAAAATGGTTTAGAACTACTTACAATGGTCCCCATGCGACTGTGAGAAAAGATAGTAGCGGTCTCTTTGCAATAGACTCCACCAAACATTGGACCGATGAAAGTGATACTTTTGTTCTTCCCGAGCACTGTGAGCAGGTGCATACTAATGATTTAATTAGTCGAAGCTTTCGTTTTTTAAGTCCATTGATATATATATAATTGACGACATTTGGCACGTGATTTTTCATCTTCAATATAGGTGGTTTGTCATCCGGATCGTTCTGATCCAAGATGGTGGTACGTGATCCAAGTTGCACCACGAAGTAAGCAGATTTTTGAAGATCGAGATGTGGATATGGAGATGCCACTACCAATGCCAGATCCAATTGATGAATCTAGCGAAGAAGATGTAGATCACCATATGAGGCAAGAGGAAGATGCACATAATGACATCGCACGGGAGGAGGATGGAGATCACGATATTGACGAGGAAGACAACAATCATCAAGATCAATCACCACACTTAAGCTTAATTGAAGAAGATGATCAAATACTTTTAGGTGAACGTACGATACTAGAGTACGATGATGATATAGGAGATCAACTCGGTATAGAGTTGGAGATAGACTTGCTTGGTGCCTTAGACTTGGCTCAAGATGAAACAGTTGATGTAAATGCTCTTATTTAATTTGATTTTTCTCATCTCAAACTTGGACATGAATATATGAGCTTCAAAGGCTTGATGTACATGCTCTCATTTTTTAATTCTCTATGAGCTCAAACATGTATGAAAATTTAAAAAATTTTGTCATTGGAAGAAAATAATTTTTAAGGCTAAAAAAAAAAAAACCTCTCTGTAGAACGTCGCTATAATATATTGTCTCAGTGTCGCTATATAGCGACCTTTAAAAGTCGCTATATAGCGACTTTTACTAACGTCGCTATATAGTGACGATTTACGACACCCGATTTTTATACCGACGATTAACGCTAAGCTAATCGTCGGTACGTAAACATCACAATAGGATGCGTGTGTAGTAGTGAGCCTTTAGAATAGTCAAACCATGTGGGATCCTCTCATCCACATCTCTCCTTGTGGATATCCTCAATCCACATCTCCACATCATGTAGTCCACATCTTACGGTGGCTACTTTAATACATTCCTTATCCCATACCTTTGCCCTTTAATCTATGTGCTCATGGCACCATATCTCAACACCTCCCCCTGGTGCCATAACCCTTTGGCTACTGCAAGGTGGTCAGATGTGAGTTACATTCCATCACCTCCCCTTAGTGCATGCATTGCTACTTAAGGTGGTTAAGTGTGGTTTTTACATGTCAATACCTCCCCTGGGTGCTTTCATAGCTACTCTCAGGTGGTCAGGCTTGATTACAAACATATAGGCAAGGTTGGCAAGGTTTTTGTTTCTCAATACATTCCATTGATGTCACCTTTTGGCTCATGGCTTGATGACGACTCCACGTAGTTGACTTGTTGGTTCTTCAATCTGCAATCTTCTTCCTTGTGTCCCAACTTCTTGCAATGGTGACACTTTGGTTTGTTCTTCAATCTACAGTCACTTTGATAGTGACCCATCCTTCCGCAATGGTAGCACTTCGTTGATGTTTTACTGAATAGTGCTTGTTCTTCATTATAGCTATTGCATTATAGCTGTTGCGTGTTGATGTTGATGTTGATGTCGATGTCAATGCCTTCAACTCTCTTTCTTTTTCGAGAAGAGAGGATACACATTCTTCAAACTTTGGATCTGGCAAATTCTTCAAAGTGGTTGTCAATGCACTATACTCTGCAGGCATGCTTTTAAGGAGAATTGCAAGTGCATCTTTCTCTCCTACTTTTGCATTTATGCCCTCTAGTTGAGTCATAATGCTTTTGATTTTGTTGACAAATTGTGCCATGGATTCATTGAAGCCCATGTGCATACCATAGAATTCAATTTTAAGATGGATTTCTTGGTTTTTGGCTTTTGCACCAAACACTGTGTTCAACTCATCCCATGCATCCTTGGCATGATCTTTAGAGTCTATATGATGAATTATGTTTGGACCTAAGTGCAATCCAATGAGTGATAGTGCTGCTTCATCTTTTTCCTTCCAAGCATCATTTTGTGCAGTGGGTATGTCTTCTTTTACAATCTTCCAATTTAGCTTTTGGTGCATTAGGAGATATCTCATTTGTGTAGACCATGTGTGAAATCCTTCCCCGGTGAACTTCTCAACAGTTGGTGTGCGGATTGCCATAGCAAAGGTCTTACCAGTTGATGATGCTTTCAAATCTGGTAGTGTCTAATTGCATACAATGATTCTGATCTAACAGGTGGGTAGAGCTCGAAAAGATGATCACTTTTCCGTTTTGGAGCATGTGCAAATTCCTCCTAGATTGCAAGTTACGCCTTGTCGAAGTTTCTATGAAGAAGAGGGCCTTGATGATGTGGCACAAGAGTTCATATGCTGCTTACAAATTGTGCTTGGCAGGGGCTATGTGCTTATGTGGCACTGTAGGTGATGTGGCATATTAACCAATCCTAACCCTAAACCCAACCATGGTTAGTCTTTACCACAGTTACTTGAGCAAAACTTAACCATGGTGCATCTTAACTATAGTTACTTGACAGTTACCTTATCTGCCACGTGGCATTTCCATGTGGCCTAAGGTAGGCCTTGGAGAAAAAGAGAGAGCTTCTCTGCAACGACAATTCCTGCGACGACGGTCTGTGGAGAGCAGAGGCGATGACTATCTCGGAATAGTGGATGTGAATTGCTTGTGAAGTGTTGAACGGTGTGGCTGGAAGCAGGTGCTAGAAGTCGTGAAGTAGAGACACTTGTGATGCTGCAAGCCGTCGCTCACGTATGCTACAAAAGGTGGCTTTGTTGCAGAAGGTTATGAGCCGGCGCTGAGAGGCTGGAGGCGACACTGTTGTAGCAGTTTTTCTGGGCCGAGAGCTTGTGGAGTGGCAACAGTGCAGAGCAGCTTCTTTGCAGACGGTTGGCCAGGCTTATGGCACTACTGGTCACTGGCAGAGTAGCCGCTGAAGGTGTTGAGGGATTGTAGAAGGACTCGATGGAGTTGGTACAGTCCGTGATTGGAGGCTTGGATGACCATAGCTTGGAAGCTGCTCAGGCGGGTCACTGAAGACACCAAGTCTCCTAGGCTTCGGCCATCCCTACCTTCTCCAACTTAGTTTTTCTCCATCCAACCAGCCCGTGCACAGACTATGGTGGGCTGGGGGCTCCGTGAAGCATGCATATGTAGTCGTTTGCACGAAGTCGTTTGGGGTCTCTCCTCAGAGGTCACGATGAAGGAGTCAAGAGTAAAAAGGCCGAGCCAGAGCTTGTTGTAGTAGGGCCTTTGTTGCCTGAGTCAAGATGTAGTTAGAGCTTCAATTGCATGGAGCAGTGAGCCGATAGGCAGCTTCCAGTCGGTTGCAATAGGAGCTGCTTCACAAAGCGCTTCAATGATACTCTCTCCCTCTCTCAAGCAGCATGAATGAAAGCCCTCTCTCTCACATGATCTCTCAACCAAATACCTCTTTTCTCTCACTCGAATAAGGAAGAGTTATCTCATCAGAAGAGATAGAATGAATGGAAACATCTTTCAATAATATGGACGGAAATGAACTCTCACGGAGAACACTCAAGAGAACTCTCAAACTCTTGATCACTCTCACTCTCTCAAGAATCGCGATGCCTCAACGGAAGGCAAGGGAGCTCTGATACCATGTCAAAGTGAGGGATCAAGGAGGATCAAAGCACCACAAGAGAGACATAGGGTAGCAAACACTCAATCTATTGTAATGTGTGTGCTCAACAATACATGATAGGCTTCTTATATAGAGAGAGCCTTTAGAATAGTCAAACCATGTGGGATCCTCTCATCCACATCTCTCCTTGTGGATATCCTCAATCCACATCTCCACATCATGTAGTCCACATCTTAGGGTGGCTACTTTAATACATTCCTTATCCCATACCTTTGCCCTTTAATCTATGTGCTCATGGCACCATATCTCAACACCTCCCCTTGGTGCCATAACCCTTTGGCTACTGCAAGGTGGTCAGATGTGAGTTACATTCCATCATCTCCATGCAACCACAACGGTGGGGTCGTTGGAGTTATTTTAGCACTATTTTGGTCATAAACCAAGGAAATTGTAGTCCTTCTTTCCTGGTATTTTAGTCCTTATTGCAGTAAATATAAATAAGGGAAAAAGTATAATTTATCAAGTGAAAATTGAGCAAAAGAGATTACAATGTACATCTATGTCCAATAACAAATTAAATAAAAATTATCAACTTATACCGAGCAAAAATTGAATAGAGGATCTTACATTTATAAAAACTCGGCAATTGCTAAGAGCCTTAGAGGCCAAAAGATTACAGGTAGTGGCCATAACCATTTAAATATAAAAGTTAACAATAGTGCATACTGAGATCCTCAAATTGGACAAAAAGAGATTACATAAACGAGACCAAAACATTACATCTAGTGAGCCAAAAGATCATTGAGAACCCAAAAGATTATATCTAGCCATTGTTGAGAGCCTCGTCTAAGCAAGAGGGAATTTGTACAACTCAAATTTTGCCAGTCTAGCTTGTTGCATTTAAATTTTTTAGGGAGCCAAAGGAGGATATGATGGAGAGGCTGAAGACCATGCACATTGCCAAGACTCAGATCACGCCCTCCCCCAACAAGTCAAGAGTACTCTACTCTAAAAATACTCAGGTTTTCATCAACATCTAGGGGGAACCCGTACAGCACAGCCATAAAGAGGCCCTCTGTGAGCATGTCATCTAAGGTAGTGACATGCAGATGTGTGGGTAATCGACTGTGGGAATGAAGGGTCTCCACTAGTGCTAGCATTTCTACTCTAGGTGAGTGCAACACAATCACCTTGTATGAGAAGGCAAATAACATTGGGATCACAAAGCATCGAGGGGGGATGGTAGTAGGCATGCTGAAGATGAGTGGGTGAGCAGCAGATGAGCAGGGGAGCAGATAAGTGATGAGAGTTGGAGGAGGGAGCGTGGAGCAGGGGCATAAAAGAGCTAGAGGAGGGGTATGAAGAGAAGTAGTAGAGCATGTGGAGCAAAGTAGCAGATCAGAGGCGGCTAAGAGCAATGTAGTAAAATGCCAAATGCCACAGATCTTATATATATTATAAAGTTCGAGCCACTGTGGTGGTGGTTGGAACCCGAGTTTCCATCCATATTAATTGCAGGCCACTGCGGTGGAATCTTAGGCGCCACCCCAGACAGACTAGTAATCATGAACGTGGCTGATGAGAGCCACCACCACTGGGAAGGAATTCTCATAAAGGTAAATCATGAAGTTCTAGTCACTCATTACCATGCACTCTAGTTCTCTACTGAGCATGCGAGCCCGATGACTGGTAATTTTTACTGCACTCATAGTGATCATGCATGCTTAAGCCCGGTGGTGGTAGGGTAAGTGGTGGCTGGTAATTTTAACTGCTAGCCCGATGGAATCATAGCCACGAGAGACGTGGCTATAATCACTTGTTATTACCATGCACTCTAGTACTCTACTGAGCATGCGAGTCTGGTGACAGGTAATTGTTACTGCACTCGTAGTGATCATGCATGCTTAAGCGTGGTGGTGGGTGAGTGGTGGGACAGTGGAATCATAGCCACAATGATAGACGTGGCTGATGACAACCACCACCATTGAGGAGTAATTTCCACAAAAGTAAATCATGAAGCCTAATCACCTCTAATCCCTCATTACCATGCACTCTAGTACTCTCCTGTGCATGCAAGCTCGATGACTGGTAATTTACTCCACTTGTAGTAATCATGCATGCAAGCCTCATGGTGGTAACTAGAAGCTGAGTAATTGCGGGCCACAGTGGTGGCTGGTAATTAACTGCCAGCTCGGTGGGTCTTAGCCACCACCACAGATGTGGTTGGGAATCTTAGATGCCACCACCTCTAATCATTCATTACCATGCAAGTCAGTATTACCATCTTGAATTAATCAAAATTTGGGCCAACCACCATGGTGGTTCTCACCTTGACAGTAGTTGGGCTACAACCACCACGGTGGCTCTCACCTTGATAGTGTAGTCGGGCTACAAACTACTATTCCATTCCCTTAACCATTTTGTCTTCTATTCCTCTCGACCGTTTCATTCTCCCTTGCAATCTCAAGACTCCACTATTCCATTTCCTTCACTGCTTCATCTTCTATCCCTCTCGACCATTTCTTTCTCCCTTGCAATTAGATTGCAAACTCAAGCCTCCACTATTCCATTTCCTTCACTATTTCATCTTCTATCCCTCTCGACCATTTCTATCTCCCTTGCACTCTTTCTGCAACCTATATCCCCTCTCATAATGGACCCTACATAGTCTAGGAGCTCCTCACACAATCTTTCCTCCCCCTCTGCAGCACAGTGTGAGAGCCGCTCCTCCCCTGATCTTGAAATCATGACATATGGGAGCTCCTCTCTCGCTCTTCAAAAGCCCAATTTGGATGCTCTCCAAAACTTCACAAGGTTGGTATAGGAGATGAACATGAAGGAGGGGCAACTAGTCTATCAAGGTCAAAAGATTACCATCAATGAAAGCATGACTGAAAATGCTCTAGGAATTTCTGGAGGTAGTTTGCAAGCACACTTTTTTGAGAAGTAGTGGAAGAGATAGGATATTCTAGACGTATACCCCGATGCTCAGATTAGTAAAGATGGTGGAGTCAAGATTTTGAGCTTGCAAACAGACCTCCAAGATGTGCTGAAGAAGACCGAGGGATGTGCTTATTCAAAAGAAGCAGATTAAACCCTTGGCAAGGATGTGAGCTAAGCATGTAGATATGTCTGAGGATGATTGGAATGAGTTGGATGCATTAGCAAAGTCTACTATTAGACTGAAGTCATCTTGTAGACTACAGAAGATTCCTCTTATGTTCATTGCCATCCTCATCGGATACCTTATGTACAACTATTAGTAACTCGACTTGTATAAAAGGCCAAAAGTTTGACTTTGGTCTTCATTGTTGTTTACACAAGTTTGAATACAAGCTCCCTCTTCTCTTCCAAGAGAGCGTTTTGGGTGTTCTCTTGTTTCCATTGTAGTGCCTTTGTGGTTGTCACTCTATCCCCCTTCACTCCCTTCTCCTTCTTCCCTTCCTCCTTCTCTCTCTCTCCTCCCCTCGTCCTCTTCCCTCTTCCTTGTGTGAAACCACATTGCAACAATCTGGAGGCCGCTTGAGTGACAGTTGCGGACGGCTCGTGCTATGCATTTCTCCCACAAGGAGTAGCGAGGAGTGGAAGCTCCGTTAGCATATCTTCAACTACCTCATGACACATGAGTCACTGCTGAGACCACACTACATTTTTGGCACCGCTTCTAGGGAGAAAAGGTATGCTTTTGCATTTTCGCTTGTCTCCCTTCGTTATATTCCCATTGCACAAGTTCTCAAGCTTAGCTTGGAGCTTGTTAGTGGAGTTGTAGGAGAAAAGAGAGGTGGAAAGAGAGAGAAAGAGAGAGAGAGAGAGAGAGAGAGAGAGAGAGAGAGAGAGAGAGAGAGAGAGGACAGAAATCTATTTTTTCATGTAGGAATGCCATTTGTGAGCTTGGGAAGCTTGTTTTGGTTGCTTTTTGGTGTTTCAAGTTGATAGGAACTTAGTAGGCTTGATTGCTAAGGTGTGTGTGTAGTCTAATCACCTCAAAAAACAATAAACTAAGGATTTTTGTCAAGTTTTGAAGTAGTTTCATGTTCTAGAATTCCCTTTTCTGAGTTTTTGCATTTTGACCTTCAAAAAGTGTTTGTTTTCAAGTTTTTTTTCATAGAGTAGGTAGAATAGGTAGTGTAGCACCCCCCCATCACAAAAAATCATGAACAAAAATTGCAAAATTCTTAGAAATCACCAAATCTCAGTCGGACAAAACTGTCTGACTATCCCGTCGAGTCGACGTTGTAGCCGTATCGCACCCACCAATTTCCCCATTGATCGGCATGTTAGCTGGATCCCGTCGGTCAAACTCCGATGATGCAATGCTGTAACACTTCCCCGTCGACCTAACCTCTGACTACGGTTTACCCTATGGCTCGGAGTTAATGCTTGTCAGAGTTACTTCCTCACCGATTTGATAGGTCATTGACCGTTGCTGTAGTGGGTCCCCACCGACCATTGCTACTTACTATCCTGTTGCCAGTGCAGTGAACCTACCCCTCCATCCATAGTCGTAATCGTTCCCCTCTGCCATCACGTTACTCCATCGCACCGCCCGTCGTTGTGAAATCCTACCGTTTGGTGTTGTTCACTTACCTTGCCATCATTGTTGCTATACCATCCCACCGAGTCATTATCCCACCGACCGATGTCATACCGTACTCCTATGCTCATGGGGATATCTCGTCTGACTAATCGCACTGACCACATGGCAATTACTTCCACGATTGTCGTGATACATCCATCACACCAACTGGTGCTATTTCCTTATTCTGTCAGTCATCGCTCGCCACCAAAACTATACTACATCACCCGTTGCTATACCCATAGCATACCGACCGATGCTGCAGAGTGATCCCGCTAACCGGTGCAATACCTCTAGGGTAGCTAAGGATTTAACAGAAAATTCCAAAACCTCAGTTCACTTTGGGTGTCCCTAGCCAGAGGCATCTCACATGCACTTTAGGTTCAGAAGGATTTTGCCAAAAGGTCCAGTGCCAGAAGAAAGCGCTTCGAACTACGCACTTAGCCCACCCTCCAACCCAATTGGGGGTCTGGCAACTCGATTCTGAGCCTCCACTCATTCATAGGACCCCGACCAGAAACTCCATCTAGTTTAGACGAAACAGAGAGTCTTGAAGGAGTGATACAAGACCCCACATGTCCAAGGGCATCGGAAGCCCCCTTCATGAGTGTATCCTCTCTGAAGTCTCCTGCACCTTTGGTTGCTTCCATGCTTAGAGGTACATTCTCTAACATGTTCAGCCGCTTAGGAAGAACAGAGTTGGTGTACATGGAGAACCCCTTTGTCGGCATGTCCGTAGGAAGGTAAGGCCAACAACATACAGTCCTCGAGCCACAGACTAGGACAGAAACCACTTTCGCCAATCCAAGTTCCTCCGCCTATGCCAGACCCCCCCAGTGGGAGAACATGGATGATGAAGATCCGTGGATGAGGGAACTCCGTAGACAAGACCCAAGTCAAGGGGATACGAGGAACTTCCAAGGTGGAATGCCTTACGACCCTCTAACAACCTCGGCCCCACCAGCCTTCGTCAACTTTGGGGCATCACAGTTCCCACCCTACCGCATGCAACATGGGACCAATGTTACCATGCCCCAGGACCCCCCACCTCCGGGAGTTCATCCCTTCCTGTGTATACCAATTGCACCAATGAACGCAGGCATGGGTACTTCTGTCCCAATGCCAACACTAGCAACTACATGGACACCACCACCTGGGCAACGCCTAAGGCCAGCCCTGTGACCCATCAAGCCCACAGCAACACCACATCCACTAGTTGCTCAAACGGTGTTGACTGATGAGGCTATGTGCATTTTAGTGAATGCCTTGGTAAGGGGGGCAACACCACCACCACCCGCCCTAGTGTTCCCTATAGGGATGGCAAATCCCTCGAGGAGCCATCCCATAGCCATTTCCAAGCTAATGACCAAGTTCCTCAAAGAAGGAGACGGTCTCTCACATGGAAAGGTTCGAGCAGATTTGTGAAGCCTTTGGTGCACCAGGTGACCTTGAAATGGCCAATGCATTTGGCCTTAGCTTGCTAGATGGTAAGGCAGGTCAATGGCATAGAGCTCTCACCCCAGAGAAAAAGTTCAACTAGGAGACATTGAGAAAGGCTTTTATTGTGGGGTTCGCTCCCAACAGCCATAAATGGAGCCCGATCAACTAGTTGTATGGGGTAAAACAAAATGACAAGGAATCCCTGAGGGATTACATTGCAAGGATTAAGCACCTCAATGCCTACTGTGAACCCTATGAGCGAATGAGTGATGAACGATTGTTGCCACACTTCCTTATCAGGTTAGTAGTCCCGAAGCTACACGATCACCTCATGATGATGAATCCCACCTCCTTTGATCTATGCAATAAAGTGGCCATTCGTATATGTGACAATATGATGGACAAAGTGGATTTGGACAAGGCCTTGGCCCCCACTCCGAAGTAGCCCCATTAGTTAGGTCCTCGAGTGTAGAGTTAAGCAATAAGGAGGCTATCGAAGGCTAAAAGCTTGGATGTGAGTGAGCTAGCATCCAATTTGTTGGAGTAGCTAGGTCAGCAATGGAGAGCAGGAACCTCTAAAGAGGTGCCGAGCAACCCCCACTTGTTTCCATGAAGAGACAATGTCTGATGTGGGGTATGTAATGGCAACCACCCCTCCAATGAGCGCCTATGCCTAAGAGCAAGGCCACCACTCTACTGTGCACATTGCCATAGGTAGGGAAACCATGACACCTCCCAATGTCGCTTTTCGAGGTACCTTCCCCAACCCACGTATCAAATGTGACCCCATTAGACCTAACAGCCCCACCTAACCCCCAGATCCTGCAAGGTGGTCCTCTAGCTAGCTCTAGCCAGTACCATGCTCAGCCAGCTCCATTGCCTCCACCCATACTAGGTCCTCAACCCCTGCTAGAGTCACATCGCCCAAGTCAATCAAGTGTTGGTTGAAGAGTTGCCCAATGATTGGGAGGAAATGGACCCTGATCATGGACCTCATGATTATTCCCCTTACGAGGAAGGGAGTGGAGCCTTAGCTCACTACCTCCTACTAGAGGATCAACAAGTCCTGGTATTCTAGAGTGCCCCTGTAAACGCAAGGGCGAGAGATCTAAACTCAATTGATCGAAGGCCCCTGTTCCAATGTTATACCTGCCAAGGTCCCCATAGAGCAAGTGAATGCCCCTACTGAGGCACTTCAAACCCGCTGGTGTCCTGTTTTAAATGCTAGGGCCCACACTTCTTGAAGGACTGTCCATATACGCCCATTGCCCCACCCATTGCCCCAACCAACTAACCCCACTCCCTTGTGCATGGGATGTGGCATGGAGCATCTATTCTAGGACTGTCCCATGAGAAGACCAACCACTCCACTCACCCCACCAAAGGGCACTAGCCTCAATCTGCTTAGCATCGACGAACAAGGCCATGTGGCCATAGTGCCACTACAAGTCATTACAAGGATGCAGGCCAAGGCACTAGGCAAGGCCATGAAGAAGCTCACCAAGAAGGGTAAGGTATCCCTGTTGCCCGGATATCCCTCCATAGCCTCTAACTCATTCCAAGAAAGCCATTCGAGTAGGTGATGATCCCGATTAGTTGTTCATCCAAAATGGTTTTGATGAGGAGATGGCTACCCTTGCCACCTCCTCTGCTTCCAAACAGTCTTCCATTTAGGGTGACCCTGAGGGAACTCTGATTCTAGAAGTAAACACACTAGTGCAGGCTCAGGGCTTGTTGGCATCAGCTCCCACCTATAAAGAGACCTACCTTAACCCGGTCTTAAAAAAGCAATACATAAAGGATGCCCAAAACTTGGTGCATGAATGCTAGGATAAGTTCGAGCATTGATTAAAGGCCAGTAGGGGATCAGATACTATCCATCCAGCCCACCTGATGGGGCATCGAGGAGCAAAATCTCTCAAGATCCTAGAAAGAGTGGAGGAAGAGGAACATCTCTACGTGGAGTAGTCGGAATCTCTGAATCTGATGCAGAAGATGTTCCAAGAAGACCCAGTGCTACAAAACCTCCAAGACGAAGGAGACCTATATGGCTTAGATGACATGTTGTCCATGGAGGAAGAAGCTTCACCAGAACCCTGCGACAGTGCCGGGTTGGCTGCCTTCCTATCTACACAAGTAAAAATGCCGATCGTGTCTCTGCTAGAAGAAATCCCATCCTATCGTGTGATCTGCCCAATTGGATGAATAGGCTGTTCCTACCTCCAGGCCCAACCAATCAATGCTAGATAAGGGGCAAAACCTACCCAAGATTCCCATCAACAAGCTAGGCCAGTATTTTGAGGGTGATGACACAAACGCCTCGATTGTATAGTCTACCAAAGCTAGAAGTTGGAAACCATCCTAGATGGGGAGAGGAGTGAGTGTCTACACCAAGGAATGCTGGGAAAAATTGGGAAAACCTGCACTCTAGCAAACTCATATGGTAGTAAAACTAGCCGATGGAGGAACCACTGAACCTCTAGGAGTATTGACTGGCATAAACATTCATGTTTTTGGATTCACGTACCCTGTCAGGTTCGTGGTCATGGACTTCACTCGATAGCTTGGATATGAAGCTATCCTAGGTAGACCCTTTTTACGAATGTCCAGACTCGTGCATGACTGGCGTAATGATAATATCTACTTGCATCACAAGGAGCAAACCATGAGAGTGGACCTGCATACCTACAAGGCCCGCCCATTGTCAGGATACCTCTTTGCTACAGAGTCCAACACCACCGCCCAAACCACCTCCGTGAAGCTATTCCAAACCTCTGACAAGGAAGAGGATGAGAAAGATTCTGACGACTTCTGGTATGCACCTCTCCCTGAGCCAGAATTCTTGCAAAACTAGATGCACATCTTAGCCAACATAGATGTCCCATAAAGAGTAGGGTTTTAGATCACCACCCCATAACTCGCGGGTCTAACCCCGGTGGTTCCCCTAAGGATGTTCAATATGCTCAAACCACAAGAGGTAAGAAAGGGAACAATAAGGGTAAAATTAAATCTTCAGTGGTTGGCTGACCTACGTAGGCGCCACGACCGCCCACCACGAGTTCTCCTCTAACTAGGGAAACAAGGTAAGTAAGGTAACCGCCCCCATCGGCTCTATAAGTACAAGGGAAGAGCCCCCTTTAGGTCCCAAATCCCGTGCATCCAAAGGCAAGGCAAAGGCCAAAATGTCCACTGCCCCTGCAGAAAATGAGAAGGAGATTGAGGTTAATGAATACCTACGGCAGGTGCCAGCCCACTACAAGGCCTATACTATTTAGGGTCGCAAGATCTTATACCAACAGGCCAAAAGAACCCGAGAGGACAGTTGTTCTCAAGGATATGATGGACCGTCCCTGGTCAAGGAAGTAAACTTAGCCCCACAAGGCTAGGACCCACAACCTGTATTTGTCGCCGATGACCTCACTCCCAGTGAGGAGAATTCCTTAATAACTCTCCTACGAGAATATAAGGACTGCATGGCCTAGAAGTACATGGACATGAAAGGAGTACCTACCATAGTAGTGCAGCATACAATCCCCATGATGGATGATGCCAGGCCAGTATGGCAACACACCTATCCTATGAATCCTAAATATGCACTCATAGTGAGGGAAGAAATCCAAAAACTCATAGATGCAGGATTCATCTATGAGATCGAGCATACACACTGGGTGTCACCCATTGTGATAGTCCTAAAGAAGAATGGAAAAATTAGAGTATGCATGGGTTTGAAGAAGGTTAACGTGGCCACAAGAGGTGACCACTACCCCTTGCCATTCACGGAACATGTTCTAGAAAGGGTAGCTGGAAAGGAAGCCTATAGCTTCTTAGATGGATTTTTAGGTTACAACAAAGTCTCAATCGCCCCCCAAGATCAATATAAGACCGCCTTCACAACCGAATGGGGAGTATATCCAGCCAAGGTTATGATATTTGGTTTAACCAATGCCCCAGCTACTTTCCAATGTATTATGATCACGGTATTCAAGGAATACCTGAGGGACTTTGTGGAAGTCTTCTTGGACACTATCTAGTGAACTCAAAATGGGATGACCACTTGAAGTATCTCAAGCTCATCCTCGAGAAGTGCCGCTTATATTGCATATCCTTCAATCCCCTTAAGTGCTACAAACATGGTGTCATCCTGGATCACACAGTGTCCCGGAATGGAATCTCTACAGACCACAATAAAATCAAACTCATTTTGGAGTTACCGTCCCCCACCAATGCTAATGGAGTCCAATGATTTACTGGCCATATGAGCTATTACTGGAGATTTATTTTATTCTATGCCAACATAGCTTGCCTGTTATACAAGCTACTAGTATCCTTTGAGTGGACCGAAGAATGCCAAACATCTTTTGAAACCCTCAAGCTAGCTCTAGCCACCACCCCAGTACTGAGGTCCCCCAATTGGAATTTAATATTCCACGTCCACATTGATGCCTCTAACTTTTCCATTGGTCTCCACCTACGTTGCCAATAACCCAGGGTCAACATAGGTTAGGATAAGTCAGTCCCTGTTAGTCTCTTGTCCAACTCCTTGCACCTGTTACATTTGAGTTGATGTGTGTTCTATGTTTTCATTAGTTGAATGCACTCTGAACACATTTGGCGATCCTCACAACATTCATTCCTAGAGTCTTTGGTTCACACTACTTCACATTGATAACAATAGCAGAGATAGCAAAGCGACAACTCCACAAAAACAAAAGCAAGTCGAAACAGAAACAATTTTACTAGATAATCTTCCTCTGCAAGTATGACACTCATACAAACTCACAACCCAACCGAATACGGCAACCAAGCTGGAGCGGTGAACAATCATTCATAGTTCACACACCAAATCTACATAGTTCGCATTACTAACAAAAGCCATGTACAATTCATTCACATCGAATAGCTAGGTGCAAATGACCATTGAGGCGAGCTACAACCAAACAAGCTAGGGTGCACCAATACATAATTCCTCAGATAGCAATAGTTGGATTACCAACGGAAAGAAGACCAACAACAGACGATAACAAATCAAGATAACAACAGTCGGATTACCAGCACAAAGAAGACCAACAACAGATGACAACAAATCAAGACAACAATAGTCGGATTATCAACAAAAAAACGACAGGCAACAGGTGACATAAAAAACAATGACAAGCAACTACAACAAATACAATCCAACATCAACATGGAGTCGCAATAGGCAAAGTAGCATTTGAGGCTTCAAACTCAAGAACAATCAATCGATTGAAATCCAGTGAGTAAAACTTTCTCCATTTATTTCATGGAAAGCACAGTCCATGTCAAATAGGTCTAAGGAAGATATCTCTCCACGTCACATTGGTATTGCATAGTTCACACAAAATAGAAGTTGGGCAAAGACTTCATCACAAATGGAAGATCCAGACGACATTCTAGTTCACACAATCATTCATAGTTCACACACCAAATCTATGTAGTTCGTATTACTAACAAAAGCCGCATACAATTCATTCACATCGAATAGCTAGGTGCAAATGACCATTGAGGCGAGCTACAGCCAAACAAGCTAGGGTGCACCAATATAGAATTCCTCAGATAGCAAGAGTTGGATTACCGATAGAAAGAAGACCAACAACAGATGATAACAAATCAAGACAACAACAGTCGGATTACCAGCAAAAAGAAGACCAACAATAGACGACAACAAATCAAGACAACAATAGTCGGATTACTGACAAAAAAATGACGGGCAACAGGCGACATAAAAAACAATGACAAGCAACTACAACAAATACAATCCAACATCAACATGGAGTCGCAATAGGCAAAGCGGCATTCGAGGCTTCAAACTCAAGAACAATCAATCGACTGAAATCCAGTGAGTAAAACTTTCTCCATTTATTTCATGGAAAGCACAGTCCATGTTAAATAGGTCTAAGGAAGATATCTCTCCACATCACGTTGGTATTGCATACTTCACACGAAATAGAAGTTGGGCAAAGACTGCATCACAAATGGAAGATCCAGACGACATTCTACATGACTCTGATTATATTCCAAGTGGCACAAGTTCCTCAGATAATTCATTACATAGTAGGGTGACTGCATGAAGCACAAGCTGATTTACAAAAACTAATGTTGCCCAATTCTACACAAGAACTCCTACAAAGAGCAGTTGTAGCAAATATTGCAACTAATGTATTTGTGAGTGCAAGATAGAGGCTGAATTTCAATCCCCTCCCCAAACCTCCTAAAAAGAAGACCTCCCAAGTGCAAGCTAGTGCACCAATACAACCAAAGATGTAGAACCCACACTAGTCAAAGCAACCAATTTATTGGCAAAGATAAAGAAGACTCTGACAATCATGTTGGACAGTTTGAGACAAGATGGACAGCTAGTGGATTTGGACAATTGCCAGATGCTACCAAGAAAGAACAATTTTCAGCTACCTTCAATGGTAAAGCAATGAACTGGTTTATGCAGTATGGTGTTGCTCATTTTGCTGACTATGACACATTAAAAGTAGCATTCTTGAGTCGTTTTAGAAAAGAGAAAACTCTAGAGGATATCCTCAAGAAATTGAGAACTATGAAACAAAAGATCTTATGGTTGAAGATTATTCTCAAATGTTTCAAAACCTCAACAGAAGACTAACAGCAAACCAACAATCCACCCAGGAGCACCTGGGGGATTATTTTTGCAAAGGATTAAACAAAGAACTGAGAACTGTAGTAGCTGGCCGGGACCAACTTGGAGAAGCCAATGACTTTAATAATATGGTAGAACAGCCCCACAGGAAGAAATGAGACTTAGTACAGTATCACAGTCCAAGAAGACAAAGAGGAAAAAGCATTCAATTCACAATCAGATTCAGATACGAACATTGATAGAGTGAAGCAGAAGAAGACATTGAAGAAGAAGAATCTACCTCATCACAAGAAGATGAGGATGATGAAGAATATTCCAAGAAGAAAAAGAAAGAGAAGAAGTAAAAAAACAAAGAAAAATCCATAGTAAAAAAGACTCCAAGATGGAGAAAATGATCAAGGAGCAACTTCAAAGCTTGAAGCCACCACCTCAAGCACCACAGCCCCAAAAGATTCCATGTGAATTTTGCAAGAAAGATAACCATGACAAAGAAAGATGTTGGTACAACCCAAACTATAGAGGGAGGGTACCACCTTATGTACAACAACAACACAATCAAGAGCCAGCTGTACCTGCCAATCAAGTAGCAGTAGCAAGGCCAGCCCAACAAAGATATCTAAATGCAGCCCCTAGAAGGCAATTTTAGCAACAATGGGGAAATTAACAATAGCAGCAAGGACAAACTCAGTCATGCACTTATTGTGGCATGGATGGCCATAGGCAAGGCCCACAATGTGAACTTTGGTGTAAACACCGTGGGGAAAGAGGTATGCAAATCATCCATTATGATGGAAGAAACAATCAAAATGGTCAACAACAACAACCTCCAGGAGTGAATATGGTATATATTGCTCCTCATAATCCAGATAACAGTTACAACAATCAGCAAAGTCCAAATACTACTCATGCATTAGCAAGTACAAGATCACAAAATACAAAGCCTCTACAAGGATTGGGAGAAACACAAAGAGACAATGCCAAGGCAATGAATTGGCCTAATCAAAATGAGACAAGAAACAAAGCATTGCAACAAGTACTTGCCAACAATGCTTCCCAGGATGTCAGGAAAGAGCATCACATTAACAAAGGCAAGGGAATCAGTCAATATAAACAGATCCGATAGTAGTATATTTGCACAACAAAACAAAGATGGTAACCAGGCTAAAGCTCCTCAAAGCAGTTAGAAGACATCAGAACAGATTGCAATAGATAGAAACTACACACAAAAAGCTTCCTCAGAACAAGACACATCTAGAAAACAACATATGCATTTTGCAGATAGCAGAATAGGGTCAAAAACACCAGAAAGGCAAAACAAAGATATAACAACAGAACCGCAAGATGTGCTACATTCCATCACAGCAGAAAAAATTCAGATGCTTGTGATGACTGACAATGAGCAGAAAGAAGGCATCAATACAAAACAAGAAGACCATACACTCTTTTACCAAAAGCTTATGGAGTTACAAGTTCAAATCACTCTTGACCAATTATTGAACTTGATTCTAGCCTTCAAACATCAAATTTGCAAGGGATTGCTAACACGAGTTAGATACATGCAAAGACTATAAAGCAAGTGATGATGAAGAAGAGACTCCAGACATTTATACATCTTTAATTGAAGATGTGGACTATCAAGTGCCACTCATTGATGTCATATACAAAAGGCAAAAAATTCCAGAAGTTTTAAATGATGGAGGTTCAGGTGTGTGAATAGCCTATCAGAGGATATATTTAAAAAAATTTGCTATAATGAGCTGATTCCAACACCATTCCAAGTGAGGATGGTTGACCAAAGAAGAATCCAACCTCTTGGAATCTTGAGAGGGCAAGAAATTACAATCATGGGTATGACCTTCATAGTTACATTTGTGGTACTCAAAATGGAGGAAAAAGATTATGCTTACAACATGCTCTTAGGTAGGCCATGGTTGAGAGCTGCCAAAGTCAAGCAAGATTGGGGCTCAGAGAGAATCACTATCAGGAAGGGAATGTAAGAAAACAAGACAACGTCCATGCTCAACAGATAAAAGGATCTCGTATGCAAGAGAGAAAAGCAGATAGTATGGAGAATCCAAAATTTGATTACTATAAAACTGATACAATAGATGGCGCTGCCTCCCAGCCGTGCGCTCCTGTGTGACAAGCTTCAATGGCATGCTGAAAATAGTAGAGGACGGAGGCTGGATGCTAAGGAATCAGGGTTGCTATAGCTAGTAATGATGATGGGCTTCATGGGCTTGCTCTTATATAGCCATTAGTCATAGTCAGTTAGACCCAATTGGGAGACCGACCCAGTTAGCCCAAAACCGCCGACTGGGTCTCGAAATAGGCCACCGACCACACGTTAGAACCGTGGCATAGAATAGAGCAACTAACATACGGTTTTAGTTCGGCCCAGAGCCATTCAGGATGATCTGGGGCTCCAAACGGGCCCCGCAACCCGAGAGCTCAATGGGCTACCCTAGGAAATGCTCTGTCTACCCTCTGTGCGGTCAGTCATGGGATGCTTTTCTGCACTTGCATGTAGCATAGTTGGCAGTGTGCCAACTCTATCTGAAGCCATCCAGCCATCAGGCCACACATGGCCCCCATCTGGTGTCCAAACCAGGACCTACCGGATAACCGAGCTACTCAAATTCCTTCTCATCATATGGGGGGCTTACAAGTAGAGTTAGCTGGTTCCTGCGTAGTTACACGACGAGAGTGGAGCATTGATATCCAACACCCCCCCCTCAATGTCCACCTGCAAGTGAACTTACTTTTTTAGTGCCCCAATGCCAAGTCGATGAAGATGCCTCTCCAGCAAGTCTCTTCCAAGAGCCTTCATAAAGATGTCTGCAGCATTATCTGTAGTCGGACAGTACACCAAGTCGACCTCTCCATCCATGATGAGCTCACATAGAAAGTGATATTGAATCTCAATGTGTTTTGTGCGAGCATGGAACACAGTTCTTTGCAATTGCCATGCAACTTTGATTGTCACATGATAACTGTGTAGGTTTGTTCTGCACTGCACCCATGTCCCCTAAAATCCTCCTCAACCACACTGCCTCACAAGAAGCAAAACATGCTGATTTGTACTCAGCCTCGGTAGAAGAAAGAGCAACTATGGGTTGCTTCTTGCTAACCCATGACACACCTCCAGATCCAAGTGAGAAACAGTAACCTGTCACTAATATCTTGCTCTCCACGTCTCCTGCCCAATCCAAATCACAGAATTCGGTCAAGGTGTTGCCCTTGGTATAGGTGATGCCATAATCAAGTGTGCCTTTGATGTATTTCAGCACCCGCATCCCTGCCCTCCAATGGTTCTCCCGGGGCTTATTGGAAAACCTGCTTAGTACGCCAATCGCAAAGCTGATGTCTAGCCGTGTGTTGCATAAGTAAATCAAACTGCCTACAAGCCTTCTGTACTTTGCTTCATCCACCAGTGGTGATGAATCCTCGTTTGAGAGCTTCACATCAACCTCCATAGGGGTGCCAACTGTCTTGCACTCAGCCATGCCAAATGCCTTCAGTATCTCTCCAGCATACTTTAGCTGTGAAATGAAGATCTGTTTTGGCTCTTGCCAAACTTCAATCCCCAAAAAAAATGCATTAGTCCGAGGTCTGTCATTTCAAACTCTCTTCCTAGCAACTGCTTTGTCTACGAGATCTTTTCTTCATGGTTCCTTGTTATGACAAGGTCGTCCACATAAAGGACCACGATCATACACTTGCCTCCTTCTCTGTAGATATACAAATTTGCATCAGATGGGCTCCTCCTGAACTGTTTTGCAGAAAGTAGGCATCAATCCACTAGTACCACGCACATGGGGCTTCTTTCAGCCCGTAAAGTGCCTTCTTCAGTTTACAGACTTTACCTTTTGAACCGGGGATCACAAAACCTGGTGGTTGTTCCATGTATACCTCCTCCTTGAGATCTCCATTCAGAAAGGTGGATTTTACATCCATCTGAAACACGGGCCAACTTTCCTATGCTGCTAAAGCCAAAACACTATGAATTGTGGTTAGTCGAGCTGTGGGAGCAAAAGTATCTTGATAATCAAAACCATGTACCTGTGCAAATCCTTTTGCCATGAGCCGAGCCTTGTACTCATCCAACATGCCGTCAGACTTGTACTTGGTCTTGTACACCCACTTGGTGCCAATTACCTTGCATTTTGGTGGTCGATCCACAAGGTCCCAAGTGTTGTTCTTCATTATGGAGCCATACTCTGACTACATAGCCTCCATCCACCTATCATCACCCTGTGCCTCTTCAAGACACTTGGGTTATTCAGCACGGATCACCTCTGTCATCAAAGCGTAGTTGACCAAGTGTTCCTGCGCCCTTCTTTGCTCCTCTAATCTCTTGGACTGGCGGTGTTCGGATGGTTCCTCCTCAATGGCTGGAGGTTCTCTGCCATCCAAAAGCTGCTTTACCCACTTCGGGAATGGCCATTGCCATTGTGGTTCTGCAGCCTCTTCTTCCTCTTCTTTATCTTGAATCCTCCCAAGCACCATTAGGGGAGTTCGGTCTGCTGTTGGTGGTTATACAGGATGGATATCCTAGTCTTGGTTGTCTGGGAAGGAAGCATCCTCCTCCAATTGATGTGGCTGTTCTGAGAAGACCACATCATGACTTACTATTACCTTCTTGGTAATAGGATTATAGAGACAGTAACCCTTCGCCTCTTCACTGTAGCCCAAGAAAATACACTTCCATCTCTTTGGTTCCCATTTGGTCCTATTAGCATCAGGGACATGCACAAAGCAGTCACATCCAAAAACTTTGAAATGTGCAGCTGAAGGTTTCTTACCAGAAAAGGCTTGCAGTGCAGTCATCCCATTCACAATCTTTGTGTAGCTATGATTCAGAATGTAAACTGCCGTGTTACATGCTTCAGCCCAGAAAGACTTTGGCAAATCTTTCCCTTTCATCATACTCCTGCCCATTTTGTAGATGATGTGCATCTTGCGCTTTGCTACTCCATTTTGCTGTGATGTATGTGGTGGGTGTTTCTGCCTCTTGATCCTGTGACTTTTGCAGTAACTTTCGAATTCACTTGATGTGAACTCTCCACCTCTGTCTAATCTCAAATTCTTCACCTTCCTCCCCGTTTCTTTCTCGACCATTACATGCCATTCTTTGAACTTACTAAAAGCCTCATCTTTAGTCTTGAGTAAGTTTATCCATATCCTTCTACTGTAGTCATTGATCAGCATCATGAAGTAGTAGGAAACACCCAAAGCTTTCGTCTCCATCTTTTCACAGAGGTCCTCATGAACAAGCTCTAGAGGAGCCTTTGCCCTTCTGGCCTCCTTAGGAAAGGGCTACCGATGCTGCTTGCCCATCATGCAAGCTTCACGTACATCGGGCAGATATGTAATTTCTGGTAGGTCTGCAATCATTCCACTTTTATGCATCTCCTTTAAAGAACTAAGGTTTAGATGACCAAACCTCTCATGCCACAGCTTAGTGTTGCTCACATCGGCTTGAGCACTGAAAGCTAAGAGTTCATAGATGTTGTTGCGTCGTGTACCTTTACCAATGACCTTCCCTTGAAGATCCAAAATCTGTGTGCCATTCTTATTAAATTGAACTTTGAGGTCCCCATCCATGATCGCAAAAACGAACAACAATTTCCTCTTGATATCTGGCACATAAAGAACATCGGACAACTAATTTACAACTCCATCTGACTTGAGAGCAATCGTACCTTTTCCTTTTGTTGAACATTTTGCATCATTGCTGACTGCTACCAGGATGTCATTACCTACCAGATGTAGAGAGGTATACCAATCCTTCCGACTGGTCATGTGGCACGATGCACCACTAATAATAATCCAAGGTTCTGTAGGTACATGAACTGCCTCCGTGCAAATCTCCTCAATTGCTACGAACAGCTCTACTAGTACTGCCTGCGCGCTGTTGTTGGACTCTTTCTTTACTCCGTTCTTCTCATCTGCAATCTTCTTCCAGCACTCATTCTGCTTGTGCCCTACCTTGTTGCAATAGAAGCACTTGATCTTCTTCTTTCTCTTTTTATCATCAGAAGAAGATGGGTTACCAGAGCCCTTACCTTTCTTTGATCCAGTCGAGAAAAGCCAAATCTTCTCCAGTCCTCATCTTTTGATGCATCTCTTCCTCCAGAAGCATTGCGCTGAAATCCTCAAAGTTGAGGGGCGGATTTCTGTTCTACGTATTCAGCGCCATATTAAGATTGTCATACTTTGGTGGGAGAATCCGTATGCACCTTCGTGCTAGATTCTCGCTGGTGATGGTGATGCCAATCGCAATCATCTGATCGCGCAGATTCTTCACCTTGGTGATGAACTTTTCTGCTGTTTCAGACTCCGATAGTTTCTCATTCGCGAGTTGAGTCTCCAGATTCTGAATCCGCATCTGATTCGTGGTCTCGTACTGATTTTTCAAGACCGTCCATGCCTCCTCCACTGTGGTGACATGTTGAATTAATGCCATGATAGAATCACTTACACTGCAGATAATAGAACACAGCGCATCTGCATTTCTTCTTGTCCACACGAGAATCTCATCCGCAGTTGGTACTATTTGTTGTCCTGCATTGGCTGGATTCAGTCTCACAACCGGCTTCATGTCCACCCCCGTAGCAGTATCCCAAAGCTCATATGTGCTTAGGATGGTCTTCATCTTGAACTTCTAGAGTGGATAGTTAGTGTCGTCCAATTTTCCACTTTCATTGAACGATGGGATTCACAATCTTGTGGGCTAGGCCATCTCTCACAATCTACTTGCAAACAGAAACACACTACCAAATCTTCTTGCTAGAGCCCAAGCTTTGATACCATGTAAGAAAACAATACAACGTCTGTGCTCAACAGATAACAGGATCTCGTATGCAAGAGAGAGAAGCAGATAGTATGGAGAATCAAAAATTTGATGATTGTAAAACTGATACAATAGATGGATGCCTCCCAGCCGTGCGCTCCTGTGTGAGAAGCTTTGATGGCATGCTGGAAATAGTAGAGGATAGAGGTTGGATGCTAAGGAATTAGGGTTGCTGTAGCTAGTGATGATGATGGGCTTCACGGGCTTGCTCTTATATAGCCACCAATCGTATCGGTTAGACCCAATTGGGAGACTGACCCAGTTGGCCCAAAACGACCGACTGGAGGTCGGTCTTGAAATAGGCCACTGACCACACGTTAGAACCGTGGCATAGAATAGAGCAACTAACATATGGTTTTCGTTCGGCCCAGAGCCATCCGGGATCATCTGGGGCTCCAAACGGGCCCCGCAACCCAAGAGTGGGCTACCCCGGGAAATGCTCCATCTACCCTCAGTGCAGTCAGTCATGGGATGCCTTCCCACACTTGCATGTAGCCTAGTTGGTAGTGTGTCAAATCTATCTGAAGCTGTCCAGCCATCAAGCCACACATGGCCCCCATCTGGTGTCCAAACTAGGACCTATCAGATAACCGAGCTACTCAAATGCCTTCTCCTCATATGGGGGGCTTACAAGTAGAGTTAGCTGGTTCCCACGTAGTTACACGAGAGTGGAGCATTGATATCGAACAGGGAAAAAAGAAAATCAAAGTTAATTTATCTTCTACAAAACGTTTTCCCAGAAAAACACAGCCACTGGAAGCAGAGGGCATCAATCTGATTTTCGATATTGATGAAGATGACAAAGAAATTTTTCTCAAAAGGAACCCCACTCTCTTCCCTATTTTTGAAATTGATGTTATGAAGATTATTGATCAATATGTTGACCCGGATGAACAAAAACAGCAGTCCGACACACTTCTAGACAACTGCTACAAGAGAGAACAGAATTGAAACATAGTCAAAAAGCTTCTGACAAGAGAATCTACAAAAAAGGATATAAATGTAGACAACAGTGATGCAGAAAGATCTCTTGCTTCTACATCACCAGAACAAGCAATTCAAGAGGCAGAAATTTAGTTTGAAGAGCAAATGAAAGGAGTGCCCGGGTAAGACAAGATGACTTGGAAGAAATGAATTTGGGAGATGATGATAACCCACAAACAGTCATGGTAAGTACAAATCTTCCCCCACCATTCAAAGTGGCTCTCAAAAAGTTATTAGAATAGTATAAGGACATTTTTTCATGGCATTACCTTGATATGAAGGGGGTAGATCCATCATTCTGTCAACATAGAATAAATCTAAAAACGGATGCAGTACCAATCATTCAAGGAAGATATAGAATGAATCCAAATTATGCCAAGTTGGTAAAGGAGGAAATTGACAAGATGAGGGTTGGTTTTATATATTCCCTAACCCATGTGACATGGTTATCTCCAATTGTTATTGTTCCAAAGAAAAATGGGAAACTGAGAATATGTGTTGATTACAAAAAGTTGAATGCAACAACCATCACTGATCCATTCCTTCTTCCATTTTGTGATCATTGCTTGATGCTGTGGCTGGACATGAGATTTACAGTTTTTTAGATGGTCTTAGTGGGTATAACCAAATCAGAATGGCTCCAGAAGATAGAGATAAAACTGCATTTGTAATAGAATGGGGTGTATTTGCATCCAATGTCATGACCTTTGGATTGAAAAATGCACCACCCACTTTCCAAAAATATATACAAGAGGTATTTGTAGAGTAACTGACCTCATTCATGAAGGTATTTCTGGATGACTTCTCAGTATTTGGAAAAAGGATAGATCATTTGCATCACTTGTCATTATGCTTTGCTAAATGCAGATTTGTAAAACCCAGCAAAATATGCTTTTGCTCTGCTACTATCTCAGTAGAGGTATTCTACTGGGACATATTATCTCACAAGAAGGCATGGAGATTGACCCTAACAAGGTCTCAGCAATCTAGAATGCTAAAGCTCCAAAAAATGTCAAGCAACTACAGAGATTCATTGGCCAAATAAAATGGCACTGCAAATTTCTGAGATACCTTGCTGATATCTATTACTCTCTTACTAAACTCACAAGGGATACTAAACCATTCATCTGGGACACTCCTCAAGAACAAACTTTCAACATTATTGAATAAATACTGATGGTTGCTCCTGTATTATAGCCTCCTGATTGGTCTCTTCCTTTCGAAGTCTTTGTGGATGCATCAAATTCAGCAATGGGAGCAATCCTCATGCAATAACAATCACCTAAGTGGTTTAGACCTATATATTATGCTAGCAGAGTCCTGACAAAACATGAAAAGAACTATGCAACAATAAAAAAAGAAGCGCTTGGTATGGTGTATGCTTTGAATAAATTTAGACATTATCTTTTGGCTAACAAAGTACATTTTCATGTTGACCACCAGGCTTTAATTTACTTGGTCAACAAACAGCACCTAATAGGAAGATTAGCAAGATGGATGCTATTGTTGCAAGAGTTTGACTACACAATTGTCCATAGACTAGGGAAACAACATGCAATTGCAGATTATCTGAGTAGGAGAGCCTCCGACAAGTATACCAAATGAACTTCTTGATGCAAATTTGTTCATGGTACAAATTGATGAGCAGCCAAACTGGTATGACAAAATGTTACTTTTTCCACTGATGGACTAATCCCATAAACAATGAATCAAGATCAAAGAAAGAAGTTAGTGTTGCAAAGTAGACCTTTTCTTATCATTGCTTGAGTGTTGTACAGAAGGGGCATTGAGTTCTCTAGAGATGTGTCCAAGACCGTGAACAAAAAGCTGTATTAATAGAAGCACATGGAGGTACAGCAGGAGGTCACTTCTCAGGAGATATCACAGGCAAGAAAATCTTGCAAGCTGGATTATGGTGGCCCACAGTGTTAAAGGATGCCCACAAATATACAAAATCATGCCTACCTTGCCAAAGAGATGATAGACTAATGGATAGTGATAGGATGCCACACCAACCCATCCTTCCATTGGGTCCATTTCAAAAGTGGGGATTGGACTTTATTGGACCAATCAAGCCTCTAGCAAAATATTCCGGTAATAAATATATACTTGGTGCTACTGATTATTGCACAAAATGGGTAGAGGCTGTTGCACTCAAAACATGTAAAGCTAGAACATTTGCACATTTTCTATACCATAATATCGTTACCAGATTTGGTGTTCCAATTGAGATTGTATATGATAGAGGGACCCATTTCATAAACAAAACAATCAGAAAGATGACAAAAATGCACATGATGTTGCACAAAAATTCTATAGCATATTACCCACAAGAAATGGTTTGGCTGAGAGTACAAACAAGTTAATGAAAAATGTTTATAGAAGAACCATTGCTGATCATCCAGAGGATTGGGATTAGCATTTAGACTCAGTACTTTGGGCACTAAGGACAGCTCATAAGGTAGCCATAGGATTGACACCTTTCCGGCTAGTGTATGGATGTGAGGTAGTACTACCCATGGAATTTATTGCAGGAAGTCTCAGAGTAGCAATTGACAACAAACTTTCCCCAGAAGACTCCATCAATGCAAGATTAGGGCAGCTTTTACAATTAAATGAGGATAGATTGACAAGCTCTCACATAGTTGACATTATTCAAAGAAGAAAAGCAGCATGCACCAAACTGCAAAAAATGCGAGGAAAATATAAGCTCAGATATGATGGTCCATTCAGGGTACTTGAGGCATATGAACAAGGGACATTTCTTCTCTCAGATCTCCATGGTAATCCATTTGACAAACCAGTCAATGGCTTCAAACGGAAACCATACATTGAAGATCCTACAACAGAGGCAAAAATTAATACAGTTTCTCTCCATGATTATGTAAATACATCATAATATTTTCACTTTGTTTCAACATTTCAGGTTACCATTGACTGAAACAGTTTTAGAAAGGGTAGCAGGATTTGAAGTGTATAGCTTCTTGGATAGGTTCAGCAGGTACAACGAAGTACAAATTACACCTCAAGATCAGGCAAAGACAACATTTGCCATAGAATGGGGTATTTTTGCATACAGAGTCATGCCATTTGGATTATTCAATGCCCCATCTACTTTTCAAAGGGTAATGTACACTGCCTTCAAGGAATTTCTCAACAAGTTCCTACAAGTCTTCTTCGACGACTTGTGCATACACTCAGGAAAAAAGGATCACTTGAAATGCCTTGAAGAAGTGCTTAAAAACTGCAAGGAGTATGGAATCTCTTTGAATTCTCTAAAATGCCAATTCTTAGTCACACACGGAGTAGTCTTGGGACACATAGTCTCTCGACATGGGATTGCAATTGACATCATGGACAAAATAAAGATCATCATGGAACTCCCCCCCCCCCCCCCGCTAAATGCCAAGGGAATTCAAGTCTTCATGGGACATGCTAGATACTATAGAAGATTCATACTGAGGTATGCCATGATTGTTGCAAGGCCCTATACGAGCTCCTAGTCAAATTCATGTGGACAGATGAATGCGAACAAGCATTAAAAACCCTCAAGTAGAGATTGATCATAGCCCCTATTCTAATGGCACCAAATTGGGACATAGACTTTCATGTACATACTGATGGTTCCAATTATGCAGTAGGGACTATGTTATGTCAACCTGGCAAACACAACAAAGACTACCCAGTATACTTTGCAAGCAGACAACCAAATGATGCGAAGGTGAATTACACCATAATAGATAGAGAAGCCTTGGCAATGATCTACAACGTGAAGAAATTTTGACACTATCTATTGGCTACTAACTTTATCTTCTACAGAGATCATCAAGCCTTATTATATCTTGTGAATCGGCCATGTACCATAGGCCAGATCACTCGATGGCTTCTATCACTACAAGAATTCAATTTCCAAATTGTGGTGAGAAAGGGAGCTCAACATTTCATTGCCGATCACATGTCAGGATTGAGGACAGGAGAAGAGCCGAAAGGAATAGAAGATGACCTACTAGATGCTGCATTATTTCAAATACACACTATGCCTGATTGGTGTGCAGACATCATTAGGTATTTAACGGCAGGAAGAACACCTCCTAAAATGAAAGTAGTGGATGCTAGGAAACTAATTCTAAAAGCTGCACCCTATCAACTCATTGTAGGACAACTATACAAGATGGGCAAGGACCAGGTTTTAAGGAGATGTGTGATGCCACATGAGATCATGCCAATCCTTAGTGAAGCACATGAAGGCATTGCAAGTGGACATTTCCAAGGGGAAGCAACAACAAGAAAAGTTCTTCTTGCAAGATACTGGTGGCCAACACTTTGGTCAAATGCCTATGAATATGTCAAAAGCTGTGATGTATGCCAATGAACTTCTAAATCACAACACAAACATTTCAATCCCCTAACAACAGTCGTTGCACAAAAACCCTTTGAGAAATGGGGGATTGATTTTGTGGGTCCCATCCATCCAACAGCAAAAGGAACACATGCATGCTACATCATTGTGGCCACAGATTACTTCACTAAGTGGGCTGAAGCTAAAGCCATCAGAAAGGTAGATGCCAAAAGCACAGGAAGGTTCTTGTAAGAGAATGTGATCACCCGATTTGGATGTCCCATTGAAATTGTGTTAGATAGAGGCACACATTTTGTTAATGAGGTCATCCAAGAACTCTTGTCTGGCTTTATGGTGATCCATAGAAAGAGCACACCTTACTACCCCCAAGGGAATGGACAAGCCAAATTCACCAACAAAATTCTATGTATTGTCCTTACCAAGGTAGTAGAACCCAAGCGTTCTGATTGGGAAAAGAAACTAAATGCAACCTTATGGGCATATAGAAACACACTCAAGGTCAATACAGGAAATACACCTTTTCAATTGGTGTACATCCTTGAAGCTATGGTCCCACTGGAATTTATAATACCTAGTCTATGCATAGCAGTACAAGAACGCATGGGAGATCATAAATCGTTGAAAGAAAGACTCTACAAATTGGAGAAGCATACAAAGACCAGATTAGTTTCCTACCATGCCATGACAATAGAAAAACGAAGAAGGAAGGTGACCTGTTTCTGCTATACAATACCAAAGTCCATAAGGGCAACCTCAAATTTCTAGGTCAAGGACCCTATAGAGTCAAAAAAATGAATCCCATCAGAGCTGTGCTACTAGAAACATTGGATGGAGTCTAGTTCACAACAACAATAAACGGGAGCTGGCTGAAGCGCTACTACATTAACATGCAAGCCATCCCTGACAATAATGAAGATTTGGGGGTCCCAAGTCTTCCATAATTAGGACTAGATTGTTTCATGAGCACTCACTAGCATATGTACACCTTCGCACATATAGGTAGTTTCAATCGATTTAAACCTAGGGCTCAAAGGTGATGACTGAGTCCTAGCTACCCTATGATTCCCTCAGCAAATTAAGCATATAGGAGGAATGCCTACCTCACTAGTCATGCATAGCGCACCCACACGTTTCGAGCACCATGAGTAAATTGCACAAATAAAAGCCCCAAGAGATACTTGTTTTAAATCCACACACACATAGCACCCTCATCACAAAAAGAGTAAAATGCATTAGCCACTCACAAAAGAAACATGCACTCTTAGCACATGGCACTATATTGGCACTGTCAAACTGATTCATGTGTGCAATGCCAGGGTAAAGATAGTCTAATAAGATGGGAAAAAGGTCTACAATGCCATCGGCAAAGTGACATGACTTGGACATGTCAAGTCATGTCCAAGTCATGTCCAAGTCATGTCAAGTCATGCACCCATCCGATAAGTACTTGGTCGCATAACATACCTAAGGGCGTGTTTTTTTACCGATGTGCATATCACTACCGGAAAAACGTTCTATAATGCATAATCGACCATGCAGAGCATATCCGATGTTGAAAATCCTTTGCACACATCTCAACCTAGTTGAAACGGACTTGCGTGCAAACTGGAGCCCCCATCCGATAAGTACTTGTTTGAACAACACACCTAGGACCGTGTTTTTATATGGTTGTGCATGACACTAAGGCAAAAACGGTGTTTTATGCTTGATCCATTATGCAAAACATATCTGATGGGCACAATACTTTGCACACACCTTCAACTAGGTGAAATTGAAGTACATGCAAGGTGGCATTCCCATTGTGCAAGTACTTGATCAGATAACACACCTAGGAGCGTGTTTTTTTACGGATGTGCATCACACTAAGGCAAAAATGGAATTTAATGCTCGATCGACCATGCAAAGCATATCCGATGGGCACAATACTTTTCCTATGCCTTAACCTAGGTGGTATTGAAATGTTCGCAAAGAGACACACCCATCCGATAAACTTACTTGGTCAGATAACATACTAAGGGCGTGTTTTTTTGCGGATGTGCATATCACTACCGGAAAAACGTTGTAGAATGCGTAATCGACCATGCAGAGCATATCCGATGATGGCAATACCTTGCACACATCTCAAACTAGTTGAAACGGACTTGCGTGCAAAGTGGAGACCCCATCCGATAAGTACTTGTTTGATTAACACACCTAGGACCGTGTTTTTTTATGGTTGTGCATGACACTAAGGCAAAAACGGTGTTTTATGCTTGATTGAGAATGCAAAGCATATCCGATGGGCACAATACTTTGCACACACCTTCAACTAGGTGAAATTGACTTACATGCAAAGTGGCACGCCCATCCCATAAGTGCTTGATCAGATAACATACCTAGCAGCGTGTTTTTTTTTTATGTGTATGACACTAGAGCAAAAATAGTATTTAATGGTCGATCGACCATGCAAAGGATATCCGATGGGCACAACACTTTTCCTACACCTCAACCTAGGTGGTATTGAAATGTTCTCAAAGAGGCAAACCCATCCGATAAGTACTTGGTCAGATAACACACCTAAGGGTGTGTTTTTTTACGGATGTGCATATCACTAGGGGAAAAACGGTGTATAATGTGTGATCGGCCATGAAAAGCATATCTGATGGTGACAATACTTTGCACGCATCTCAACCTAGTTTAAATAGACTTGCGTCCCCACACCTAGGACCGTGTTTTTATATGGTTGTGCATGACACTAAGGCAAAAACGGTGTTTTATGCTTGATCAACAATGTAAAGCATATCCGATGGGCACAATACTTTGCAGACACCTTCAACTAGGTGGAATTTGACTTACATGCAAAGTGGCATTCCCATCCCATAAGTGCTTGATCGGATAACATACCTAGCAGCGTGTTTTTTTACGGATGTGCATGACACTACAGCAAAAATAGTATTTAATGCTCGATCGACCATGCAAACGATATCCGATGGGCACAACACTTTTCCTACACCTCAACCTAGGTGGTATTGAAATGTTCTCAAAGAGGCACAACCATCCAATAAGTACTCAAGTGGTCAGATAACACACCTAAGGGCATGCTTTTTTGCGGATGTGCATATCACTAGGGGAAAAACGGTGTATAATGCGTGATTGGCCATGCAAAGCATCTCCGATGGTGACAATACTTTGCACGCACCTCAACCTAGTTGAAAGGGACTTGTGTGCAAAGTGGATCCCCCATCCGATAAGTACTTGTTTGAATAACACACCTAGGACCGTGTTTTTCTATGGTTGTGCATGACACAAAGGCAAAAACGGTGTTTTATGCTTGATCGACAATGCAAGCATATCTGATGGGTACAATACTTTGCACACACCTTCAACTAGGTGGAATTGCATTACATGCAAAGTGGCGTTCCCATCGCATAAGTACTTGATCGGATAACACACCTAGCAGCGTGTTTTTTTATGGATGTGCATGACACTAAGGCAAAAATGGTATTTAATGCTCGATCAACCATGCAAAGCATATCCGATGGGCCTAGGTGGTAATTAAATGTTCCAAAAGAGGCACACCCATCCGATAAGTACTTGGTCAGATAACATATGTAAGGGCGTGTTTTTTTGGGAATGTGCATATCACTACCGAAAAAACATTGTATAATGTGTGATCGACCATGAAAAGCATATCCGATGGTGACAATACTTTGCACGCATCTCAATCTAGTTGAAACAGACTTGCGTGCAAACTGGAGCCCCCATCCGATAAGTACTTGTGTGATTAACACACCTAGGACCATGTTTTTATATGGTTGTGCATGGCACTAAGGCAAAAACAGTGTTTTATGCTTGATCGACAATGCAAGCATATCTGATGGGCACAATACTTTGCACACACCTTCAACTAGGTGGAATTGCATTACATGCAAAGTGGCGTTCCCATCGCATAAGTACTTGATCAGATAACACACCTAGCAGCGTGTTTTTTTATGGATGTGCATGACACTAAGGCATAAATGGTATTTAATGCTCGATCGACCATGCAAAGCATATCCAATGGGCACAATACTTTTCCTACGCCTTAAAATAAGTGGTATTGAAATGTTCTCAAAGAGGCACACCCATCCAATAAGTACTTGGTCAGATAACATTCCTAAGGGCATGTTTTTTTGCCGATGTGCATATCACTACCGAAAAAACGATGTATAATGTGTAATCGACCATGCAGAGCATATCCGATGGTGACAATACTTTGCATGCATCTCAAACTAGTTGAAACGGACTTGCGTGCAAACTGGAGCCCCCATCCGATAAGTACTTGTTTGATTAACACACCTAGGACCGTGTTTTTTCATGGTTGTGCATGACACTAGGGCAAAAACGGTGTTTTATGCTTGATCGACAATGCAAGAATATCTGATGGGCACAATACCTTGCACACACCTTCAACTAGGTGGAATTGACTTACATGTAAAGTGGCATTCCCATCATATAAGTACTTGATCGGATAACACACCTAGCAACGTGTTTTTTTACGGATGTGCATGACAGTAAGGCAAAAATGGTATTTAACGCTCGATCGACCATGCAAAGCATATCTGATGGGCACAATACTTTTCCTACGCCTTAACCTAGGTGCTATTGAAATGTTCCAAAAGAGCCATACCCATCCGATAAGTACTTGGTCAGATAACATACATAAGGGCGTGTTTTTTTACGGATGTGCATATCACTACCGGAAAAACGTTGTATAATGCATGATCGACCATGCAAAGCATATCCGATGATAACAATACTTTGCACGCATCTCAACTAGTTGAAACGGACTTGCGTGCAAAGTGGAGCCCGCATCCGATAAGTACTTGTTTGAATAACACACCTAGGACTGTGTTTTTTTATGGTTGTGCATGACACAAAGGCAAAAACGGTGTTTTATGCTTGATCGACAAAGCAAGGCATATCCGATGGGCACAATACTTTGCACACACCTTCAACTAGGTGGAATTGACTTACAGGCAAAGTGGCATTCCTATTGCATGAGTACTTGATCGGGTAGCACACCTAGCAGCGTGTTTTTTTACGGATGTGCATGACACTAACGCCAAAATGGTATTTAATGCTCGATTGACCATGCAAAGGATATCTGATGGGCACAGCAAGTTTCCTACCCCTCAACCCAAGTGGTATTGAAATTTTCTCAAAGAGGCACACCCATCCGATAAGTACTTGGTCAGATAACACACCTAAGGGCGTGTTTTTTTGCGGATGTGCATATCACTAGGGGAAAAACGGTGTATAATGCGTGATCGGCAATGCAAAGCATATCCGATGGTCACAATACTTTGCATGCACCTCAACCTAGTTGAAATATACTTGCGTGCAAAGTGGAGCCCCCATCTGATAAGTACTTGATTGAATAACACACCTAGGACCGTGTTTCTTTATGGTTGTGCATTACACTAAGGCAAAAACGGTGTTTTATGCTTGATCCACAATGCAAAGCATATCCCATCGGCAGATTACTTTCCACACACCTTCAACTAGGTTGAATTGAATTACATGCAAAGTGGCATTCCCATCGCATAAGTCCTTGATCGAATAACACACCTAGCAGCGGTATTTTTACGGATGTGCATGACACTAAGGCAAAAATGGTATTTAATGCTCGATCGACCATGCAAAGCATATCCAATGGACACAATACTTTTCCTACGCCTTAAAATAGGTGGTATTGAAATTTTCTCAAAGTGGCACACCCATCCGATAAGTACTTGTTCCGATAACATACCTAAGGGCGTGTTTTTTTGCCGATGTGCATATCACTACAGGAAAAACATTGTATAATGCGTAATCGACCATGCAGAGCATATCCGATGGTGACAATACTTTGCACGCATCTCAAACTAGTTGAAACAGACTTGCGTGCAAACTGGAGCCCCCATCCGATAAGTACTTGTTCGATTAACACACCTAGGACCGTGTTTTTTCATGGTTGTGCATGATACTAAGGCAAAAACGGTGTTTTATGCTTGATCGACAATGCAAGCATATCTGATGGGCACAATACCTTCCACACACCTTCAACTAGGTGGAATTGAATTACATGCAAAGTGGCATTCCCATCACGTAAGTACTTGATCGGATAACACACCTAGTAGCGTGTTTTTTTACGGATGTGCATGACACTAAGGCAAAAATGGTATTTAACGCTCGATCGACCATGCAAAGCATACCGATGGGCACAATACTTTTCCTATGCCTTAACCTAGGTGCTATTGAAATGTTCCAAAAGATCCACAACCATCCGATAAGTACCTGGTCAAATAACATACGTAAGGGCGTGTTTTTTTGTGGATGTGCATATCACTACCGGAAAAACGTTGTATAATGCGTGATCGACCATGCAAAGCATATCCGATGGTAACAATACTTTGCACGCATCTCAAACTAGTTGAAACGGACATGCGTACAAAGTCGAGCCCCCATCCGATAAGTAGTTGTTTGAATAACACACCTAGGACCGTGTTTTTTTATGGTTGTGCATGACACAAGCAAAAACGGTGTTTTATGCTTGATCGACAATGCAAAGCATATCCGATGGGCACAATACTTTGCATACACCTTCAACTAGGTGGAATTCACTTACAGGCAAAGTGGCATTCCGATCGCATAAGTACTTGATCAGATAACACACCTAGTAGCGTGTTTTTTTACGGATGTGCATGACACTAAGGCCAAAATGGTATTTAATGCTTGATCAACCATGCAAAGGATATCCGATGGGCACAAAAATTTTCCTATGCCTCAGCCTAGGTGGTATTGAAATTTTCTCAAAAAGGCACACCCATACGATAAGTACTTGGTCAGATAACGCACCTAAGGGCGTGTTTTTTTGCGGATGTGCATATCACTAGGGGAAAAATGGTGTATAATGCATGATCGGCCATGCAAAGCATATCCGATGGTCACAATACTTTGCACCCACCTCAACCTAGTTGAAAGATACTTGCGTGCATAGTGGAGCCCCCATCTAATAAGTACTTGTTTAAATAACACACCTAGAACCATGTTTTTTTATGGTTGTGCATTACAATAAGGCAAAAACGGTGTTTTATGCTTGATCCACAATGCAAAGCATATCCGATCAGCACAATAATTTGCACACACCTTCAACTAGGTGGAATTGAACTACATGCAAAGTGGCATTCCCATCGCATAAGTACTTGACTGGATAACACACCTAGCAGCGTGTTTTTTTACGGATGTATATCACACTAAGGCAAAAATGGTATTTAATGCTCGATCCACCATGCAAAGCATATCCAATGGGCACAATACTTTTCCTACACCTTAAACTAGGTGGCATTGAAATGTTCTCAAAGAGGCACACCCATCCGATAAGTACTTGGTTGGATAACATACCTAAGGATGTGTTTTTTTGCCGATGTGCATATCACTATCGGAAAAACGTTGTATAATGCGTAATCGACCATGCAGAGCATATCCGATGGTGACAATACTTTTCATGCAAACTAGTTGAAACAGACTTGCATGCAAATAGGAGCCCCCATCCGATAAGTACTTGTTTGATTAACACACCTAGGACTGTGTTTTTTTTATGGTTGTGCATGACACTAAGGCAAAAACGGTGTTTTATGCTTTATCGACAATGCAAATCATATCCGATGGGCACAATACTTTGCACACACCTTCAACTAGGTGGAATTGACTTACATGCAAAGTGGCATGCCCATCCCATAACTGCTTGATCGGATAACATACCTAGCAGCGTGTTTTTTTATGGATGTGCATGACACTAGAGCATAAATAGTATTTAATGCTCGATCGACCATGCAAAGGATATCCGATGGGCACAACACTTTTCCTACACCTCAACCTAGGTGGTATTGAATTGTTCTCAAAGAGGCACACCCATCCGATAAGTACTTGGTCTGATAACACCTCTAAGGGCGTGTTTTTTTGCTCGGGGGGGTCACTCATCATATGTAACCCTATCACGTGAGTTCAACATAAGGATATTTTTTATTTCTAAAATTTGCAGAAATAAATATACATAAGGGACTATTTAAAAAAGTTTTGGAAAAAAATTACAGATTTGTATAGAAAAGGGGTACATTTTATTAATGAAAAAATTTACAGATAAGGGATTTTAAATATAGGCCTTGAACGCACGTGATATATAGGGTTTATACATAGTGACCCCCCCGAGTTTTTTTGCGGATGTGCATATCACTACGGGAAAAACGGTGTATAATGCGTGACCGGCCATGCAAAGCATATCCGATGGTGACATTACTTTGCACGCACCTCAACCTAGTTGAAAGGGACTTGCGTGCAAAGTGGAGCCCCCATCCAATAAGTACTTGTTTGAATAACACACCTAGGACCGTGTTTTTATATGGTTGTGCATGACACTAAGGCAGAAACGGTGTTTTATGCTTGATCAACAATGCCAGCATATCTGATGGGCACAATACCTTTCACACACCTTCAGCTAGGTGGAATTGCCTTACATGCAAAGTGGCATTCCCATCGCATAAGTACTTGATCGGATAACACACCTAGCAGCGTGTTTTTTTACGGATGTGCATGACACTCAGGCAAAAATGGTATTTAATGCTCGATCGACCATGAAAAGCATATCCGATGGGCACAATACTTTTCCTACAACTTAACCTAGGTGGTATTGAAATTTTCCAAAAGAGGCACACCCATCTGATAAGTACTTGGTCAGATAACATACGTAAGGGCGTGTTTTTTTGGGGATGTGCATATCACTACCGGAGAAACGTTGTATAATGCATGATCGACCATGCAAAGCATATCTGATGGTGACAATATTTTGCACGCATCTCAACCTAGTTGAAACGGACTTGCATGCAAAGTGGAGCGCCCATCCGATAAGTACTTGTTTGAATAACACACCTAGGACCGTGTTTTTTTATGGTTGTGCATGACACTAAGGCGAAAACGGTGTTTTATGCTTGATCGACAATGAAAAGCATATCCGATGGGCACAATACTTTGCACACACATTAAAATAGGTGGAATCGACTTACATGCAAAGTGGCACGCCCATCCCATAAGTGCTTGATCGGATAACATACCTAGCAGCGTGTTTTTTTACGGATGTGCATGACACTAAGGCAAAAATGGTATTTAATGCTCGATCGACCATGCAAAGGATATCCGATGGGCACAAAAATTTACCTACACCTCAACCTAGGTGATATTGAAATTTTCTCAAAGAGGCACACCCATCCGATAAGTACTTGGTCAGATAACGCACCTAAGGGTGTGTTTTTTTGCGGATGTGCATATCACTAAGGGAAAAACGGTGTATAATGCGTGATCGACCATGCAAAGCACATCCGATGGTCACAATACTTTGAATGAACCTCAACCTAGTTGAAACCGACTTGCGTGCAAAGTGGAGCCCCCATCTGAGAAGTACTTGTTTGAATAACACACCTAGGACGTGTTTTTTTATGGTTGTGCATGACACTAAAGCAAAAACGGTGTTTTATGCTTGATCGACAATGCAAAGCATATCCGATGGGCACAATACTTTGCACACACCTTGAACTAGATGGAATTGACTTACATGCAAAGTGGCGCGCCCATCCCATAAGTACTTGATCGGATAACATACCTAGCATCGTGTTTTTTTACGGATGTGCATGACACTAAGGCAAAAATGGTATTTTATGCTCGATCGACCATGCAAAGCATATCCGATGGGCACAATACTTTTCCTATGCCTTAACCTAGATGGTATTGAAATGTTTTCAAAGAGGCACACCCATCCGATAAGTAGTTGGTTAGATAACATACCTAAGGGCATGTTTTTTTGCGGATGTGCATATCACTACGGGAAAAACGTTATATAATGCATAATCAACCATGCAGAGCATATCCGATGGTGAAAATACTTTGCACTTATCTCAACCTAGTTTAAACAGACTTGCGTGCAAAGTGGAGCCCCCATCCGATAACTTCTTGTTTGATTAACACACCTAGGACCGTGTTTTTTTATGGTTGTGCATGACACTAAGGCAAAAACGGTGTTTTATGCTTGATCGACAATGCAAAGCATATCTGATGGGCACAATACTTTGCACACACCTTCAACTAGGTGGAATTAACTTACAGGCAAAGTGGCATTCCCATCGCATAAGTACTTGTTCGGATAACACACCTAGCAACATGTTTTTTTACGCATGTGCATGACACTAAGGCAAAAATGGTATTTAATGCTCGATCGACCATGCAAAGCATATCCGATGGGCACAATACTTTTCCTACACCTTAACCTAGATGGTATTGAAATGTTCTCAAAGAGGCACACCTATCCAATAAGTACTTGGTCAGATAACATACTTAAGGGCATGTTTTTTTACGGATGTGCATATCACTACGGGAAAAACGTTGTATAATGCGTAATCGACCATGCAGAGCATATCCGATGGTGACAATACTTTGCACGCATCTCAACCTAGTTGAAGGATACTTGTGTGCAAAATGGAGCCCCCATGCGATAAGTACTCAAGTGTTTGAATAACACACCTAGGGTCGTGTTTTTTTATGGTTGTGCATTACACTAGAGCAAAAATGGTGTTTTATGCTTCATCGACAATGCAAAGCATATCCGATGGGCATAATACTTTGCACACACCTTAAATGAGGTGGAATTGACTTACATGCAAAGTGGCATGCCCATCCCATATGTACTTGATCAGAGAACCTACCTAGCAGCGTGTTTTTTTACGGATGTACATGACACCAAGGCAAAAATGGTATTTAATGCTCGATCAACCATGCAAAGCATATCTGATGGGCACAATACTTTTCCTACACCTCAACCTAGGTGGCATTGACATGTTTTCAAATAGGCACACCCATTTGATAAGTACTTGGTCAGATAACACACCTAAGGGCGTGTTTTTTTGCGGATGTGCATATCACTAGGGAAAAAATGGTGTATAATGCGTGATCGGCCATGAAAAGCATATCCGATGGTCACAATACTTTGAATGAACCTCAACCTAGTTGAAACCGACTTGCGTGCAAAGTGGAGCCCCCATCTAAGAAGTACTTGTTTGAATAACACACCTAGGACGTGTTTTTTATGGTTGTGCATGACACTAAGGCAAAAACGGTGTTTTATGCTTGATCGACAATTCAAAGCATATCCGATGGGCACAATAATTTTACATACTCCTTCAACTAGGTGGAATTGACTTACATGCAAAGTGGCGTGCCCATCCCATAAGTACTTGATCGGATAACATACCTAGCATCGTGTCTTTTTACGGATGTGCATGACACATTCAAAAATGGTATCTAATGCTTGATCAACCATGCAAAGCATATCCGATGGGCACAATACTTTTCCTACGCCTTAACCTAGGTGGTATTGAAATCTTCTCAAAGAGGCACATCCATCCGATAAGTACTTGGTCAGATAACATACCTAAAGGCGTGTTTTTTCGCGGATGTGCATATCACTACCGAGAAAACGTTGTATAATGCGTGATCAACCTTGCAAAGCATATCGGATGGTGACAATACTTTGCACGCACCTCAACCTAGTTGAAATGGACTTGCGTGCAAAGTGGAGCCCCCATCCGATAAGTACTTGTTTGAATAACACACCTAGGACCGTGTTCTTTTATGATTGTGCATGACACTAAGGCAAAAACGGTGTTTTATGCTTGATCGACAATGCAAAGCATATCGGATGGGCACAATACTTTGCACACACCTTCAACTAGGTGGAATTGACTTACATGCAAAGTGGCATTCCCATCACATAAGTACTTAATCGGATAACACACCTAGCAGCGTGTTTTTTTACGGATGTGCATGACACTAAGGCAAAAATGGTATTTAATGCTCGATCGACCATGCAAAGAACCTTCAACTAGGTGGAATTGACTTACATGCAAAGCGGTGCGCCCATCCCATAAGTACTTGATCGGATAGCATACCTAGCATCGTGTTTTTTTACGGATGTGCATGACACGAGCAAAAATAGTATTTAATGCTTGATCGACCATGCAAAGGATAACTTGGCATGTCCATCTGATGAGTACTTGATCGGATAACTTCTCCTACCAATAAATTAAGTACGAATTAAAAATTATAATAAATGAGTAGATTATTAAAAAGAGACTAATATTTATGTAATTGTTGCTATTGCAGCTTGCTTGCAAAGGACTCTGACAAAGGAGATGGCTATAGATTTTGTTTCAGGGATGGATGTGATTTTATGTAGCAAAAGAGAAGTAGTTGCATTTGCTACAATCCATGATAGTGATCCCAATTTAGTTTGCCACTTTCGAAGACTTAGCGAAGATAAGGTGGCAGTTACTGTATCAAAGATTCCTAGTGCACATGTTGAGCTAAAGTATAAATGTGGAGATATGGAAACACTTGGAGATGTTATGCCCTACAATACATCCAACAAATCATTTATAGCATGGGACAAAGATGAGACTTATGCAACAGACATTATCAAGAATACAAAGTGCACCACCTTGGATTTTACTATAGGGGACATTTTACAAATGAGATCATTTGCATATAAGACTGTAGCAGAAGGTGAAGTATTGGGATTTGAACATGGAGCAATGGTCATATGCACAGATGAGGATTCTAAAAGTCACTGATGATGGTATGGTTGATAACATAACATCCTTATGTGATCCCTACTATGAGGTAGGCAAGAATATGAGATGGAGTATGCAATTTTTAAACATGAGAAAGAGGCACGTGGTTTTCAATGATAAAGACAAGGTATACTACAATATCGCGTGCCCATGTGCCAGGCTCTATCACTTCAAATGTGGATGATTTCAATGTACTCAATTATAGAAGTGACATCTTATCTGGAGTGGATGAGTTCATTGGTTCCGAGAAACAAAATGATTTTAGAAGCGAAGCCTTATCTGGGGTGGATGAATTCTTGCACAGTGAGAAGGGCAAAGGTTTCAATAGCGATGTCTTGTCAAGTGTGGATGAGTTCATGCATATTAACAAACCTGGCCCTCAATCAAGCTTGTGGATTTGTGAAAGCCATGCAAGATGTCCCAATGAATGATGTTCTCTCAGGAGTGGAAGAGTTTCAAGGTTCTCAATACTCTCGTAGAATATTGAATTCATTGAATGGTCCTAAGAGTATGTTAAAAACGAGGATGAGATCAACAGAGGATTATTCAATATTTAACTTTGATTGTGATATGGCCAAGGATGCAACGACCAATCATGGATGCTTGGTTACAAACAAATGTGAGGAGAAGAAGTGCATAAATACAGATAACAACGTGCACGAGGAACGAAAACAGTCATACATATGCATGAAGAGAAAGCGAATCCACGCAGATCCACAAAAGCAACCAAAGAGGAAGAGAGTAATGAAGGAGGAGAACATGTTAAATGCATTGGGATATCTATGTTGCAAGCGAAGATGTATGCGCTTCATTGATCTTGCAAACATCAGGGGATGTAGAGGACACGTGTGGCAAAGAAGAGGAAGCGAAAGAAATGAATACCTTCTCACAAGTCTCTCTTGCTTTCTTCGGAATGGCAATAAAAGGCTAAGTTCAAGACAAAAGGTAAAACCTCTCGTAAATGGAAAAAAGATTTGCAATAAGGCGTATCGCAATATTACTGGATTATCCCATGGTACATATTAGGATTTAGTCACCAAGGCAAAGGGCGGCAACAAATTTAGCATTCACGGTAATAGAGGAAGGTCCAAATCAAGAATCTCAACTGTCAGGGCAGCAGCAATTTTGCAAGACTTCATACATGAAAATGCTTTACCTCAACCCCATATATCTACCAAACTCCCTAACGGTGACGCGATCACTGAAATGCACCTTCCAATGGGCTTGACAAAGCTCAAAGTATTTGACTCTATTGCAGAAAAGCAAAGGCAAAGAGGGGATGCCGTAGCTTCTTCTCATACTTTGTATACTCTTTGGAAGAAGAACTTTGGATATGTTAAAATCCCAAGGAGGCAAAAAATGTCAAAGTGCAATGTCTGTGATGATTTAAAGCGAGCGATTGAGAGTGCAACATGTCCAAATCAAAGGGAATTATACTAAAAAAACTAAAAATCTCATCATGACCTTATTTGACATTCCAGACAAAAATATGCATTTTGGAAGGAGCAAGCTGTTTCACATCCCGATGACTACATGTGCCTTATTGTAGATGGCATGGATCAAAATACAACAACATTGCCTCGTTTTGCTGCCACTCCACCTAAATTACCAGGAAAGAACTTTCTAAAGACACATCTATGTGGAGTGTTAGTGCATGGAATTAAGTTCTTTGCAGATATATGGATTGATTCCTTGCATCTATATGATAGCAATCAAGTTGTAACATCTATTATGAAGGCAATTCGCAATGTACATGTAGAAAAAGGTCGCCTACCACCGACTTTGTGAATACAAGCTGATAATTGCTGGCGAGAAAATAAGAATGTACTCATGTTTGCATTCTGCTCCATGCTAGTTGCTCATCGAATCTTCAATGAGGTCGAATGTGGATTTTTGTATGTTGGGCATACACATGAAGATATCGATCAGGTTTTTAGCACAATCTCAAGGGAGCTTAAATGCAAGGATGTGGAGACAATAGATGACTTGGTAAGAGGATGTGGTAGGGAAGTTGGTGGTCGTAAGGAAAGTACAGTATTTGAAATTCAAATTTCAAAAAGTGGCCCCCTCCCCTCATTGATGGGGGGAGAGGTCGGCTCAAATGTGGGCTTAACCCACCTAGGTTGGGCTGTTAGGCCTCTTTGGAACCCTCCAAGCCCCTTGCATTGGCCCACTAAGCATTCCCTAATCCATTCCTTATGAGACCCTTTTGAGGGTGTGATTTTTTGGTGAGCTTTTTGTCATGAGCTTTTTTTCAATTTTCATGAATATTGCGAGCTTTTCATTCACCTGAGAGAGAGAGAGAGGGGGGGGGGAGTCCATGGAGTCGGGTGGGTTGAAAGTTTGGGTTGTGGTTGTAGTTAAGAAGAGAGAGGGGGGGGAGGGGAGATAAAGGAAAGGGGGAGGGATGGGCACATGGGTAAGGTGGCATGGAGAAGGGAGGGGAGGGGAGTTGGAACATATATTCGTTATCATAATGGAGAACGTAGAGGGGGAACTTATAAGGTATGCAAAGAGGAGTGCAAGGAGGAGAGAGAGGATGAGGAATGTGAAAGTTATGTTCATCTACTAAATGTAAAGGGGAAGGGAGAGCATGTGGGAAATTTGTTTATTTTCAAAGTGTATAATTTGACAGATTTGACCTCATATTTGGATTCCTCGTCGAATTCCGGTCATTTTGAGTACCAACATGACCATATTCCGATAAAATTTGAAAAAAATGGTATTTTTGTTATTTTGGCCTGTTTTGGGCCTATTTTGAGTTTGCGCTAGATGACAAAAATACCATTTTTTCAATTTTTATCGGAATATGGTCATGTTGGTACTCAAAATGACCGGAATTCAACGAGGAATCCAAATATGAGGTCAAAAGTTTCAAATTATACAGTTTTAAAATGTACATATCTCCCATAGTTCCTCCCTTCTACTTTGAATATGGACATATCTTCCATAATTTTTTGCCTCTTACTTCCACTCATATCCGCCCCCCCCTTGTGCATAGTATATACTCTTCCACCCCTCCCACATGCTATGAAAATGAACATATCCTATATTCTCTCCCCCTCTTTCTAACCTCCCCATCTTTCTTATAACAAAAACATGTATGGATTTCTAAAAAAAGCTCGCAAAAACAAAGGAAATTGTAAAAAAGCTCACATTAAAAAGCTCGCCAAAAGATTTCCCCCCCCTTTTGAGACCCCAATTCTTCCCTAATGTTGAGGCAGAGTTCATCACTTGCTCTGCTACAAGGTAGCCCAACACATGCTGAGTCATTCCAGCTCGAAATTCGGTGTTGTCCTCCTGCGTGGCAATCAAACGGTCTAGGAGCATGGCCGCTCGATCCACATATTGATGCGTCTCACCTTCTGAGGTTTGCCACTGCAGAGGTACACATTCTCCAGCTCCTCTTCTTTGCCGAAATACTTGATCATAGCTACTGTCAACCTCGACCAACTTTGGCGAACATCTTTGGCCTGCTTCTCATACCACACTTGAGCCAAACCCTCTAGAACTGTGGGAAGAACCAACAACCATCTATCTTCAGTAAGAAAGTTGAGTGAAACACAACGGTGCTTGAAGGCCACAAGATACTCATTTGGATTTTCTTCAACCCGACCATAGAACACAGGAATGTCAGCCATGCTTGGAAAATGGAAAAGAGAGAGGCGAAATGAGGCTTATCTATTGGCAAACGATGGAAAGAGGTAGCTTGAACTGAAAATCAGGTGAAGATACATCCACAAAGCACACATAAGCAGGGTAGGGTGTGACTGGTGTATTGTGAAACGCTATACGGGAAGAATTTTTAACATAGAATAGCTCATAGACAATCTTAAAAGGGCCAATCCTTATTGATAGAGGCATGATATTGCATCCATCTTTACAGGCGAGGGTTAGAGACACGGTGTTGCATGAGGTTGTTCATCAAGGCAAACAAGAATGCCATGACAAATGTTAACAGTTGGAGAGCTTGCACATCACCTTCAGCTTCTTCTAGTTCTTGTAGTCGCCATGCTATTTCTTCAAGGGGTGTGCAATTTGGCATCCTTCTTTTGAGCAATGTCCTTAAAGACCTTGATGATGTTCCAAAGTCGGTAAACTCATATCAAATATGCACAACACTTAGTTTCATGATGACCACAACCTTTGCATTCTTTACAAATGATCACCCAATCAGCAACTAAATTTTGAGCTCAAGGGATATGCTGAATTTTTACCTCTTCAAATTGTTTGCAAAGTTCCAATGCTTGTTGATATCGTGGAACCAAGCCTTTGCTCTGCACCTTCCACCTTCCACTAACTTGTTCACACACGAGTTGAGAAGCTCCTCGCACCTCAAGTTGCTTGATGTGATGTTCTTGTGCCTTTTGTAGCCCAAAAATGAGTGCCGAGTACTTAGCTTGGTTGCAAGTACTTGCAGGTGCAGACTTGCTATAACAATATACCTCACCCCCTGATGAAGTGAGCATCACACGCACACCAGCAGCCTTGGTTGAAGGTTTGTATGCTCTGTCAAATTAAACGATCCAAGATGTCATTACACCAAAACTAAAATCCGGACATCCCAGGTTTCTTGGTAGTCCAAGATAGGTAGAAGGAGAGGGTGGGGAGCATTCAATACTTGAGCAAGACTTTCAGCACCAACAAACTTACTATCTTTTGTTGATGGTTTATCTTTCAACCAAAAAGAATTACAATATGAAGCTCAAAATGTGGTGCAAAGGGTTGATTAGGTACAAAGGGATTTCTTGGTTGAAACATCACCAACCATAGCCGAGCCCTAGAAACCTTTGTAGTGAGGTCGAGAAGAAATCATTCAAGATGAGCTTATCCATAGGAATTAACAAGCAGATGCACCAAATCTCACCCCAAGCTTGTGGATCATCCCACCCTTGGAAGAATGACCCCCTTTAATTACCTCTGATGCAGCAAGTAGCTCGATCACCGCACAATGAGTAGAATTGGAATCAAAGCCCTCCCAGTGTATCACTAGTTCTTCATCTTGAACCATCCATGGTGTATCATCCCACTTGTCGTCTCCTCAAGCAATGCATTATACAATCAGTTATTGAAGATCGACATGAAGATCAAGAAAGAGATCCCGCTAATTGGTAATTGTAATGAGCAGAGGACCAAGCACCAAATCCTTGAACCTGTCGAGAAGTGACATAAATATCCACCCTCCTCATGTGGCGTGCGTACTTGAAGCACATGAAGTGAAGTAGTTTTGCTTTTTACAGCAAGAGGAAACTCCCCATGGTTAGAGAGTTACAGTTCATGAGATTTCAACATATAAGCAATATCATTACATTTTAATCACTTCCTATTTGCTAGCCCATTGGTAAGTCTTCCTTTTGTGAATGGGGAGGTCTTGGGTCCAATTCCCACTCTTTAATAAAAGGAGAGGAGAGGAGAAAAGAAAGAGAAGGAGAAGAACAAGAAGAGTATAGGTGGACGCGAGGTCTATTATAGATTTTTTTTGAAAACATGCAGAGATCGCCAAGACGCACGGCATGCACAGGAATCCAGAAGATATGCCCGCGACTAGAAGACGCACGAGAACCCAGAAGACAAGAACTGCAAGCAGAAGACACGCAAACTAGAGGCATAGAAATAGAGAAGTTCTGCAACCGCAGGGATGAGCAGATGTCACAGATTGGAAGCGTGTAAACAGAGAACTGCGCGTAGAAGATGCCGTAGAATTGCACATAGTTGTAGGAGTAACAGGCTGTCGACGGACGGATTGTATGCCACTAGCCGTGGAGACTTAGGCTCAAATCCCAGCAGCCACACCAATTCTATTAACTAGAAAAGAAATCAAGGCATGAGGCTTGACGCTAGGTATGGTAACGATCGAGGGCCATAGAGGAAAAGGGAACATGAGGGGAGAAGCGTTAACATGGGTGGGGAAAAGGGATTAAGAGGGGTGGGAAAGCTTTATTTGAAAGGAAGGATGGGAGGGAAAATCAAAGTACTAGAGCTAGGTGGCTTTACAAGAATGAGTGTGTCCCATCAAGGAATAGCCCCCTCCTTTTATAGCCAAGAGAGGGGTCTCTCCCAATAAATGCATCTTCCCACATGCATGGTGTGTGTGGAAAAATCTCGCATGTGGGCTAGGTGGGTACTCACTCTCAATTGTGTGCGACAACCCTTTGCCTCATTTTTCCACATAAATCAAACCCCATATCCCAAGTCTAAGATACTCCCTTGGTCTCTTCCCAATTTTATAATAAGTTCAAACATCTAGGAGGACAAGTGGAGGGTTGGCACAAGGAGTCTTGCCACCTCATCCTACTTTTCCCATTATTTAACTTGCATTCTTAGACTATCTACACCCCCCCCACATGGGCCTATCCTACATGGAGGGAATAATCCAATATAATATCCATCTCCACCTATTTTATATTACTTCTCCCATGGTCCTTGGGCCATGTCTCACTAAATGGAGGCATGGGACCGCCTAGGTGGAGGGGTAGCACATGGAGAAACCATGCCACCTTAACATTTTATAATATTACTACCATGGATTATGTACAACACACCTTATGGGTCCGCTTACGTGGAAGGGTGGCATATGGTCATGCCCTACCACCTCAACCCTGGGCCCTATGCACACCATATTTTACTCGGGGGGGTCACTATGTATAAACCCTCTATACCACGTGCGTTCAAGGCCTATTTCTAAAATCCCTTATCTGTAAATTTTTCATTAATAAAATGTACCCCTTTTCTATACAAATCTGTAAATTTTTCCCAAAACTATTTTAAATAGTCCCTTATGTATATTAATTTCTGTAAATTTTAGAAATAAAAAATATCCTTCTGTTGAACTCACGTGATAGGGTTACATATGATGAGTGACCCCCCCGAGATATTTTATAATACTATTGCCACACATACAAGCACACACACATATTTATGCCTTTTACCTTGGTCAAATTTATCCATAATTGTGTGTGTGTGTGTGTGTGGAACAGGAAAAGTGTTGCTTCTTGTCCCACTTTTTTGTTTTCTTATTCTTATGTGAAATGTGCTTGTGTGCATGTGCATGCATACGTACTATGTGTGTGTGTGCCCATTCAATTGAACTATAAAATATATGGAGAAGGAAAAGTGTTACTTCTTGTCCCACTTTTTATTTTCTTATGCTTATGTTAAATGTGCCTATGTGTACATGTGCATGCATATGTCCTGTATGTGTGTGTAGAGAGAGTTTGACTCAAGAAACAAATCATCACCATGACACCATCATCTTGTGTAACAACATTGTCCAGCCCCCCATTTGAATATTCTTTGTATCCCATAAACCTTGTATGGCTCTTCTTGTAGGTCTCCAAAAGACACTAAACTAAAGCTCCCTACTCTTTAACTTTTTGAGGCAAAACTCTCTTCGGAGGAAAACACGAAAGTTGTTCGAAACCTATTCCCTTACTAAAAGTTAATTTTTAGTAGCTATGAGTGACTAAAACTTGTCCCAAAGCTATTCCAAAGCTACTAAAATACGCTTTTAAAATTCCATGGCTACTGCCAAAAGTCAATATAGAAGGCAAAACAAAACATAGATATTATAGAGTTTGATACACTTCAGCTTAAATCTTCTCGGGAAAAAAAAAAACAAGCAGTGATATGGAGTTTGCGTGGGGAAGGGTCTTCTTGTGATAGTGTAAGCAACATGCACGACTCTCATATTAAAAGCCTCTCTCCTGGGAATATTTTTGTGTGCTCTAAAAGAAAAGTTATAGTTTGCAAATTTGCCATTCTTATTGATTGTTGCGTTGCATCCATCCATGGCCTCTCCCCTCCGATTCATCGCCATCTCCGGCTCCATCCGAAAATCCTCCACCAACACTGGCCTCCTCCGAGCAGGTAATTTGATCCCTCCCTCCATCGTCTTCGAGATCAGTCCATTTGCTATCCTTGCTCCATCGCTAATCGTTTTGCTCGTTTTTACTGTCGGTTTTGTTGTTGCTGCGCAGCCATTGACATTGCCAACCTTGAGTTCCCGGACCTGCAGATCGAAATCCTCGAAATCGCCCACCTCCCCTTCATGAACACGGATCTCGAGGTCGAAAACAGAGTCCCCGACTCAGTCACGGAGTTCCGTCGCTCGGTGCTCGAAGCCGATGCCGTCCTATTCGCATCGCCCGAGTACAATTACTCCGTCACAGGTATCCTAAGTGATCTGTATCTCCTCTGCCGCGGCCGATGCTGGCCGATATGCTGGTAGGATACGTTTTCTGTGGATCATTCGTTATGCTTATGGCATGCTTTTGCGCAGGTATTCTAAAAAATGCGATCGACTGGGCTTCGCGTCCACCAAACGCCTGGGCGGGTAAACCGGCGGCGATTATAAGCGCCAGCCGAGCTGGGTTCGGAGGTGCGAGAGGCCAGACGCACTTGCGCGACATCGGCGTGTTTATCGATTTGCATTTCATCAACAAACCAGAGGTCTTCGTCAAGATCTTCGAAGGTCCTCCGAAGTTCGACTCGGACGGCAATCTGGAGGACGAAACGCTGCGGGGCCGTGTGAGAGATCTTCTGGCTGCCTTGCGTGCAATGACGCTGAGGCTACGCAGCCATTAAGTTTCACAGTCGCGAGGTCCGATCGACGTCACTATATCCATTCTTCCTCTTCCTCTCTGCTTCCTTCGTTTAATGTGGTTGCCTGTAAACACTGAATTTGAGCTGCTATATACCCATCTCCATTTCTTCTGCTGCTGCTCGGAACACTTAATAGAATTCATCGCTTGCAAACTGTCACAAGGAACTTTTGACTAATGTCTATATAGGAATTTGGTGTTGAACTAGGAAAGTTGAGCATATTTCCTAGTAGAAAGATGGATTTTCTCCTCTTAATCTAGGAAATTCTTTATCCTATATAGACAACCAATGCTATCTAGGAAATTTGACTTGTAATATGGAGAATCAAGTGGATTCTATGTTCTCTATCTAGGAAATGAGGTCCTTTTTTCATAGCAAATTATATTTCCTATATAGATCAGTCAATGCTATCTAGGAAATGTGACATCCTATATGGAGACTCAAATGAATTTTCTATTTTCTATATAGGAAATATGGTTTCTTCTAGGAAATATGTAATTTAATATGAAAAATTAAGTGTTTCCTATATTGGAAATTATAAAGAATGTATCTTTTGTATGTGGTGATTGCAATTAACTACATAGGAGGAGTTTTTTGTGTACTAAGCAAGAATGTTAAATATGCCATATATAAGAATATTATGCTTATGCATGAGCATACGAGAAGGGGGAAAGAGAGAAGAAGAGGTAAAGGAAAGAGGGAAAATGTGAGGTAAAGCAACAAGTGAGGAAAGAAGGTATGTAGAGCAAAATTTTCAATTCAGGATTGAGAGAGTAACAGAATATAAGAAAATTATGTTTAAGGGTGAGGTTTATAAGATTGAAGATAAGGTTATCGTAAAGTCTGAAGAGGATGCAACATTAGTCTCTAGCGTGGGACACTGGAAAGCGTGTATAGCATCGTTTTTTTCCTTTCAGCATAATGGTGACATGCAACTATTCTTTGGAGCACACTACTATAGGCAACGCATTGTTGTTGAAAGAGGATATGAACGATTAGATGTTGATGGCACCACTGGCATGAGTGTCCTACAAAATGCATATTTGCCATACACTTGGAATTGTATAAGGCCAATTAGTTCTTTATTGCATAAGTTTATTCCTCTACAGCATGGAGGTGGTATCATTGCATATGAGACAAAAGATTTAGGGCTGAGAACACGTTTAATCTAGCTTGGTTGCATTGGATGTATTTCTCCTTGGCTAGAGGAGAATGATATTGTTTTATTGAAGCCTTATCTTGCAGATACAATATGTTCATCAAATGATCTCAAGTATGCCGTTGTCAGAGATGTGGATCACATGCTAAATCAAGTTAAAATAGCATGGCTAAAGCTGGTTCACGTTGAGGAAAAGAGATGGAAGGTCTCGATGGAGGATAATGAATGGAAGGATTGGTGGTTTTGTGTGTCTGTCAATGAGACATGGAAAGTTATCAAGACAAAGAACATGGTAGTTCAGGGCAAAGCCAAGATAGTTCCTATCATGTGGCAATCTTAGGCATGTAGCTAGGATACATGAAGTTAACATCATTCAAGGAATTAGAAAACGGATTTGGTACGTATTTGTATTTGATTTCCTTTTACATCTATTTATATTTTGTGTGTTTTTATTTGATACTAACAATAACTAAACTCTTTTATGCTTATGTTGTGCATGATCAAGATGGCTAGCAACAACATGGACATGGCGGTGCTACTAAAGAAAACGATGAGTGAAGATGCAAGTTTCCTTGGACTCATGGATTCCATGGTTAGTTCAATTAAAGGTATGTCATTTTTTTGTTGGATTTATGTTATGCATTTGGAGAAAGAAGGGGTTGAACATATAGAGAAGGTGCTACGTGGTTGATGAATGCATGGCTGCATTTAGAGAAAGAATGGGCTGATTTTGTAAGCATGTATGTTATGCATTTGGAGAAAAAAGGTGGCTGAATTTATAGCATGTATGTTTTTGCCTTTGGATGTAAGGGAGGGGGTTGAATATATGGGAGAAGGGGGCTGAATATATGGGAGAAGGAGGCTGAATTTACAGCATGTATGTTTATGCTTTTGGATGTAAGGGAGGGGGCTGAATTTATGCATTTGGATTTAAGGGAGACGGCTGAATTTACGCATTTGGCTTTAAGGGAGAAGGCTGAATTTTTGGGTGAAGAGAACTATTTTATGAATTTATGGGCTGTATACTGCATTTAGAGAAAGAAAAGGCTACTGCCTTTGGATGTAAGGGAGGGGGCTGAATTTATGGGAGCAAGAGGCTGAATTTATGGCATGTATGTTTATGCATTTGGATGTAAGGGAGGGTGCTGAATTTATGGGAGAAGGGGGTTTAATTTATGGCATGTGTGTAGATCCATTTGGAGAATGCATGTGGCTGACTTTATGGCACTTATGTTATGCACTTAGAGAAAGAAGATGGCTGAATTTCTGGCATTTATGTTTTTGCATTTGGATGTAAGAGAGGGGGCTGAATTTATGGCATGTATGTTTTTGCATTTAGATATGAGAGAGGGGGCTGAATATATGGCATGTATGTTTTTTATATAGGGAAAATGCCTATGGGAGATGAATCAAAGGATGTGTCCTTCAAAGAGAACAAGGAGCATCTCTCTTTGCAAGATAAATCTCAAGTTTTAGGGGCAAGTTTTACACCTACATATGATGAGGTGTTTAAACCACCCAAAATGATCTGTAGGGATAAGAACAAGCTATATGGGAAAGAGCTCATCCTCCACTATTGTCTACACTGATAGCTAGAGTGCTTTGGCCATTGCGCGTAACCCAGTGTTTCAAGTGCTTTAGAGACCGGCATTCTCTATTGTTAGAAAACTACCATCATGTACGAAGGTGGTTCGAGGGAATAGAGACTGTTATAGATCTACGACATAAAAAGAAAGAACAACAGCATATTAAAGGCATCATCCATGAGCGTCATCATGAGATAGTGCCTCTAAAGTTTAGTGGAGTTGAATATAGCTGGAGAGAGGAAGACATATACAGGTGGTGGATCTCCTCAAAGCAGTCTAGCAGGGAATACTCGAAGAAGAGAACCCTTGTAAATAATGTGAGTTGGCCTTTCAATTATGTGATATTTTATAAAACTGTATATTTGTAATATAGATATGATCTAGTCAATGTATTCTATTGTGTTTCAAAGGACGAAATGAGCAAAGTTCAAAGAAATCTGGAGCTTGAAGCAACTAGTCCTTGTATTGACAAGTCTCCACATAATTCAATTTCAAAGAAGGTATGTCCAATACATTTAATGGTTCTCTAGCATGAAGTAAAAATTTGTATTTATTTGCATAATTTGTGCCACTTCTTACTTGGATTATTTAACTCTTTAGTAGTTTATTGGAGATTCTATTTCTATTAGAGAGGAATTTCATGAACAAGGATATTCAACATCTCAGGTTGTTGACGCATTTGAAAGATATGTTTTTTCAAGAAAAAGTAAGAATATCGTATACCAATTGAACTAAGTTCTCATTCCTTTGGATTTCAAAATGATATATAAGAGTCTCGGGGGGGTCACTCATCATATGTAACCCTATCACGTGAGTTCAAAAGAAGGATATTTTTTATTCCTAAAATTTACAGAAATAAATATACATAAGGGACTATTTAAAATAGTTTTGGAAAAAATTTACAGATTTGTATAGAAAAGGGGTACATTTTATTAATGAAAAAATTTACAGATAAGGGATTTGAAATATAGGCCTTGAACGCACGTGATATAGAGGGTTTATACATAGTGACCCCCCCGAGATAAGAGTTTAATAAAATTTTGTATGTCTTTTTGAAACTTTTTAGAGATATATGGAGCCTCAAGCAACTACTCCTTGTATTGACGAGTCTCCACGTAATCCAATTTCAGAGAAGGTATGTTTATATTAATACCTTGAATGGTTTAGTAAAAAATTATACTTTTTCATGTAATTTATGTGAAATCTTACTTGGATTATTTAATTCATTGGCAGTCTATTGGAAATTCAATTTCTATTGGAGGAGAATTTTATGGACAAGGATGTCCAACATCTGAGGTTGTTGAAGCATTTCCAATAAAAGATATGTTTTTAATTTTATAAAGAGTATAAAATGTTTTCTTTAATAAAATCATATGTTCTTTTGTGTAGATAGATAAGTTCATGGCAAAGAGATTCGAAGGGTTTGAGTATTATCACTTTGATCAGGTGTGTAAGTTTCAATCATGAGTTGTCTTCTATTTTGAAAAAGTATTATTAACCATTGAGTTATTCACAATTCATCTAACTTGAATATTTATATCAGGATTCTTATGGTGAAGCGAATGCTGATATGAATGAGATGACATTTTCTAAGATGCTTCATGGTGACATCACTACAAATGAAGATAAGGTATGAATTGCCTTTATCTTTTAGATATGGTTATGGTTGAAGCTATTTTCTTTGATTCAATTGTGATCAGCATCTTCTTTTTAGACAAGTTTTAATTTAATTTTGTCATATTTTTAGGATTCAATATCAAATGTGATTGATTCTACGAATGAAATGTCTAGAAAAAGTGAACGAAAGAGAAAGGTAAAAGTTTTCGTTTATGCAATACCCTTTAAAAGTAAAGCAAGTACTTTGTATGCTTGTATTCTTTACATAATTCTTTCCAATGGCATTAACACTACTTGTTGTTTATCATTCATAGGTGTGAAAAAATGAGAGATCACTTAGAACAGAAGACCATGCAAAGAAGTGATAAATCCCAAGGAAAGAGATGCAAGGTATTCTTATATTTAGAATTTATTTTCTATGATTTGAAGTCTTTATACCTTGATTTTAATCTCAATTTTTTATTTGAATTAGAACTTAAAAGATATTAAAGGTACATAGATGGAGGTGACTACGATTTCAAGCGAGTATAAAAGAGTATGTAACAATCTTTTACATTAGGCTTGATTATTTAAATCATTTGATATTGTCACTTGTTTTGTTATTATGCCCTCAGGTGGATGACATTTCAGAAGAAAATATGGAGACGATACTTTTGAAATACATGGGAGTCCACACAATTCATGATATGTACTTTTCCTTAAAAAGTACATATGTGAAGCTTAAAAAGATGGAGAGTAGCTTCAAACAGTACTCTACAGACATCAAGAAACTAGCCAGTAACATTATGATACGGGACATTGTGCATTGGCTTATTGAAAGTCAAAAAGTTAGATTCATGGAAAAATCTGATGTGCTTAGTTTAGAAGATATAGAGATTTTGATATGACATTTAGCTTGATTCAAATAAGTCTTCAAAGATATTATGTACAACTCTTTTAGCCCTCTTTGATTGTCTTATATTTCTTATAGTAGAAGTTTTTTGCTTTTTCTTTTGAATATTGTAATAACGACTGGACTTTTTATCTTCTTATTATTTGTAGAAATATTAAAGAGAACTCCATAATCTTTTTGATGATTTTGTTGAATCTTAGTGTAGATAATGTGAGTTAAGGTAATTATAGTAACAATTGCTTATTGCTCTAGGTACTTTAAAAGTTCAAATTGCTACATATAAAAATGTGAAACATGAGTGCTTCATTTCTTAAATGATATAACTTAGACAAAATCACTTATTTCGCATTCTCCCTATATAGGGAAATAGAAGATTCTCAATATTGTTTACTAGTTCATAACCAGAAAGTTTGCAAACTATGAAAAATGGGGCATTTCCTAGTTTGTCTTACAAAGAAAAGAGGATTCTCTATATCATTTACTAGACTATAACTAGGAAGTGTGCAAACTAGGGAAAATGGAACATTTCCTAGTTAGACTATGTAGGGAATTACTAATGAATTCACTATCTAGGAAAATTTTCCTATATGGTGAAATTCTCTAATGATTCCCTGCATTGACTTGCATAGGGAATTTTTTGATTGATTCCCTAGATAAGGTAACTAGGAAGTGTTCCATTTTCTCTAGTGGCATTGTTCGAAGCCTCAAAATTGCCTATGGCAGACGTGCTGGCCATAGGTGGAGCGAATGATGCATGCAAGCTCTTCAAGCTGTTCATTTCAAACTAGTAAATGATGTAGAGAATCCTCTTCTTTTCCTATACAGAGAATGTCTCAAAGTACGTAGATTTGGAAAATTTTGCTAAGTACATAGATTTGGCCTGTGAAGGCAAGCATGGAGATCTAGCTAGAATTTCTTAGCAGAATTACTCAAGGTTGTAGTTTTCTGCTATGCGCAGCTTTTTGGGATTAAAAGTCCCCCAAGTTTGTAATCAAGGTCATTTTTTAAGTTCTAACCAACTTCCAATACAAAAAGGCTTTACCTTTTTTACAAACAAGTTGAATTACATTCAATAGGCCTTCCCAAATGTGAAGTTCAATGTTAATTAGAATGCCTCTAAACCAATACTACAGAACTCGGTGGCCTTCCATCACGCTGCATTCTGAAGCCATCTAAAACTATTAATTTCACCTAGAATAATCACCCACATGCACCAATGGAAGAATGCAAAAAATTTTCAAATTACGTAATACAAGAAACCCCAATTTTCCTTTGTCAAAAGGAGAATCCTAACCCACAAGGGGCAAGCCAAAAAAAAGGGTCATGATGAGTGAGGGTGCCTTTTCCACATGAAAGATGGATGGTGGTGTCATTCCAAGAAAATTTTTGTGTGGTGGAAGGTGGATTTTTAGCCCTTTCCGATCATCAACGCTCGTGGGGAGTACAATTAACCTTGCATGTTATAAGTTCTCGCAAAGAAATAAAAATAGGATGTGCTAGTGACAACTCTTATGGGCAGCTACATTTTAAAATCTCCATCTATTTAAAAATTCTTGATATGATTGGGCAAAAACAGCTGATTCCTCTACAGAACCATATAGAACCATAAATTTGACACATTGTTCTCATAAGTTGAGATGGGCACACTATTGAACTTGTCTTATATTGTGCTCTGCACAAAGAACATGAAGTGTAGAGAAGAGTGCCATTGAATGATAATTGGAATCATGAAGAGCAAGAATTGTGAATGATGAACAATTTGTATGCTAGAAAATATCTCCTCGATTTTTCCATAATCTCTATATTTTTTGTCTAGATTGCATTAATCCTTTTTACATATTGCCCCCTCTATATTTAGTTCCTTTTTAGCTTGCTCATTTAATGCTGAATATTTATATTCTCATTCAAAATTAAGGATTGTTTAGAGATGTCCACATTATTTTGCCTCAGTCTTAACGGTCCACACCTAACCTTTTTTGGGCTAAGAGATTTAATATCTATGTCATCACCATGGTTTGAAGCATTAATAACTTTGTGAAGTCACATTAAAAAGACAAACATGTGTACATTTTGGTGTACTCATTAAACATCATAGTGGAAGACTTTGCTCACCATGGTTTGAAGTGTTAATGCTTATGTGAAATCATGTCATCAAGGGTTAACATATGAAAATTCTTGAGTCCATGACTATATTTGATAAGCATCATATTGAAATACTATCTTTTCATCACAAGTTAAGCATAAATAACGTTTCATGAAGTCACCTTATGGAAATTGTGGAATTCAATTATATTGCGTAAGCACCATAATGAAATATTATGTGATCAACCATGTGAATTAGTAATCTCACAAAAGGATTTAATGTGGACTTCTCATGAATATTAGTGGTCAATGGCCTACATATTAGTAGTGGTCAAATGGTTATTAATTGGCCCTTTATTATGTAGCCAAGAAGTTAAGGGTTTCATGTTTAGCATCGAAGGGGATCCACTCCCTCTCCTTAACTAACTATTGCATGCAAAGCTAGATGTGATTCTTCTAGGGTGGCATCTCATCTCCTCCATTCCATGTTTCCAGGAATGCATCCATGAAGCTATGAGCTCATAAGTCCTGGCAGTTGCCTGGCGCAACTCTTGAATAATTCATCAGCTAGTCATGCTCATCAACTAGATGGATCTATCTGTGGATCATCGACAAGGATAATGGCTCATTGTTGGTGGCCATTTCAAGCTTTGTATGGCGGTGTTTCATGATCGGCTCGTCAGCGGGCCATAAGAGATTGCCTCAGCTAGTGTTGATTGGCATTGTGAGCTCGTGGGTTCTCCAGTTCATCCATGATGCATGTGCTATAGAATAGTCTGGTTGTGTATGGGTTTTGTTGTCATCGTTGTCATCAATTGTGTGTCGATCCTTCCCACATTATAGTCAAGCCTTTGTGGCTTTGTGTTTAGTGTCATACTCTTTGTGGACCTCCACAACAAGCCCTATAGGATGCGTGGAGGTGTCTAGGTCTTGGAGTCGAGTATTTTTGTCATGTGTGATTGAATAGAGGTCTCCATCTTTCATACAAGCTCCCTGATTACCACTTTTTGACCCTGCTCATGTGAAAATATTGCATGCAATTATATTTAATAGTTGCAACAATTGGTATGAGAGAAACTTTTCTAAGAGTCTGTGAGTTTTGGTTGAGAGAGCAGATGTCTAGTCAAGAGGTGGAGAGCTCATGCACTTGAGAGCTCGAGGACTCGGCTTGCAGAGAAAGGTATGAATGATATCACCATGATTTGGAATCATTAAGTTTCCTAGTTCTCTCAGCTGACCTCAAAGTGCATGTAGGAGGAGAGTCTTTGCTCTAGACACCCTTGCAAGCTTGTTTAGGAAACTAATATCAAAGTAAACAATGGATATGTCCACAAAGGCTACCAGAGGACTTCTCAATACTTCAGTAGTGAAGTTCAGTGGTCGGAACTTCCCCTCCTAGAAGTTATTTGTATGACTCTTTTTCACAGAAAAAGGCCTATGGGGAGTTCTATCTGGCTCTAAAAAGAAGCCAGCCAACAATCAGGGTCATAAGAAGATGCAAGCATGGGATGCCAAAAACAAGAAGGCTCTTGGTTTGATGGGAGAGCCCTTGGATTAGAGTATTTCCACCATGTGGATGTCACGAAGACAACTCATTAGAACTAGACCCTGTTGGAGACACTTGTTGGATCTAGAGTCACGAACTGGACCCTATTGGAGACACTCTTTGGATCTAGAGCCAAGAAATGGATGTTGTTGGAGACATCATTAGAACTAGACCCTATTGGAGACACTCCTTGGATCTAGAGTCAAGAACTCTAAGAAATCATGCTCAAACAAGAACTCTTCAGCCTACAAATGGGTGATGGAGAGTCACTGGCAACACAGCTCAATAGGATGCATTCAATCACCAAACAGCTACAAGTTTGGTTTGGGTGGATGATGATGATGCAATGGACTTAGTACTTGCAAGTATTCCTTCCCAGTATACAGAGACGATGGTAACCATCATAAGACTTAATTCTAATGATTTTTCATTTCAAGAAGTGGTGTTGATCTTGTTGAGTGAGGAGAGATGATCAAAGATGCAGCAAATGAATAACACTGAGTAAGCATTCACTACAAAATAGAGGAAGAAATCAAATGGTAAGAAGCCAATGGTTGTCTGCAACTATTGTGGCAAACAAGGCCATGAAAATAAGCATTGCTACAAGAAGGCGTATGATGATAAGCATAGGAGCGGTTCCAAGGCATGCATAATCAAAGACAAAGACTCTGAAGACTTGGCCAAGTTCGTGAATGAAGATGGTGTCATAGACTTGGAGGATGGTGGGGCTATCCCGGCACGTGATTATGCTTTTTAGCACACAACATTATGGTTCAGTTTTGATTTGCAATTTTGGCTTGTTAGAAGTTTTGGTTGATAGTAGTGATATTTAACCCCACTTATTTTATGGGGGAGTGTTAACAATATTAGTCTATAGTAAACCTTGTGGGGGGAGCATCAACCTCCTAAGGTTCAATTATCACCTATATTGTGCCAATTGGCACTATTGCATGCAAAGCTAGATGTGGTTCTTCTAGTGCGGCATCTCATCCATGTTTCTAGCAGTGCCTCCATGAAGCTAGGAGCTCATAGTTCCTGGTAGTTGCCGAAGGCAACTCTTGAATAATTCATCAACTAATTGTGCTCACCAAATAGCTGGATCTATCTGTGGATCAGCAAGTATAATGGCTTGTTGATGGTGACTGTTTTAATCTTTGTATGGCGGTGCTTCATGGTCGGCTCGTCAGCTACTATAAGAGATTGTCTTAGCTGGTGTTGATCAGTGTTTTGAGCTCGTGGGTTCTCCAATTTGTCCACTACATGTGTTGCAGTAGTCCGGTTGTGTATCAGTTCTATTGTCATTGAATGTGTCGATCCTTCTCAAATTACAATCGAGCTTTTGTGGCTTTGTGTTTAGTGCACCAAGCCTTGTAGCATTTGTGGAGCTCGGGGGGTGCACTATTAAGAAATTATATGTATCACATGCGTTCAAGGGGTATTAAAAAACCCCTCAACTAAAAATTTTTCCCGAACAAAAACACCCCTCTTTACTTATGAACTAAGTGCTTTTTTTCTAATGTTATCTTAAAAAAAACCCTCATAATCCTACTGAAAAACCCTTATAATCTTGCTGAAATTAAAAAAAACCCTTATAATCTTGCTAAATTTTTAAAAAATGTTCAATTACAATACCCCTCCTTTTGAATCCACATGGCACACTAATTTTTTTAAAGGTGAACCCCTCAAGATCTGGAGGTGTCTAGGTCTCTGAGTCCATTATTGTTGTTGCGTGTGATTGAATAAAGGTCTCCATCTTTCATACAAGTTCCTAATTATCACTTTTCAACCTTGCTCACATGTAAATATTGATGCAATTATTTTTAAGATTTCCAACACCTATGACTCATGACCTTTCATATCTCTGTTACTAATGGCTTTCCATATCCTTATGTCTCATGACTTTCCATTTCCTTTTAAATAAAGCAACTCTAAGTGTAGGCATACTCGTCTTGAGAATTGTGGTGCCATAAGCACAAGAATAGAGGCAAGGTAGGTTATGAAGCAAGAGCATGCTACCACATGGCAAGGATGCTAGGACTTATCCCTTGTATGGCCGGTTAGGAAATTAGTCAATGTTGAGGTTGATTTCCTTAGTCAACCCTTAGGTTAACTTAGGGGCCTAAATAGGCCTCCACGTTATCTAGCTGTTAGAGGGTCAACATTTGCTTGGGTGTTGCCAATTGCAGAACTATTTTCAAGGCCATTTTGGGTCCACGATGCGATGTGCTCCTAGGTGAATATTTGAATTTTACGTTGAAACTATGCTTTCGCCAGAAATTTTACCGATGTCATGAAGGTGCATTGGCGTAATAATGAGACACAATCTATTCATTTTGAACACCACATAGCTTAACACATGGCATCTCTGCACTATTTCGTGCAGCGTAGTCTCTAGCCTATGCCACCTGATCACTTATCATGTAGCCTTTTGCCACAGCTTTGCCACTTGTCATTGGGCATCGCACCCATGTAGATCATTAAAATTGAAGGTTGGCTGGGAGAGACCACCGTGTTGGTTCTTGGCATCATAATTAGATGCAATCTAGGGAGGTAGCAGGCAAAGGATGTCCACTTTTGGGTGAGTGTGACACCCACTCGAGCGAAAATACAAAGGTTTTGCTTCGGTGTGCAATACCTCGATCGAGGTATTATCTCCAATGAAACTCACACACGAGGACAACCGAGCCAAGCCAATACCTCGATCAAGATCCTAGATTTTTTTCACTGAACCGAGCCTATAGCTCGATCGAGGTCTCGTGGCATGCCACCTATACCTCGATCGAGGTATCGTGGCAAGCCAGCTATACCTCGATCGAGGTATCGTGGCAAGTCAACATACCTCAATCGAGGTATCGTGGATAGATGACTTCGATCATGTCAAATACCTCGATCGAGGTATGTGCCATCCGACAGGGCAGATGACATACCTCAATCGAGGTACCGTGGCAAGTCCAGGAACCTCGATCCCAGTATGCTGGACCGATGACTTGGCCGCATGTCCGATACCACGATCAAGGTATGTGGCATCTGACTGGCAGCTAATATACCTCGATCGAAGTATCGTGGCAGGTCCATACCTCGATCGAGGTAGATGGACTGATGTGTATAGGGCATGTCGAATACCTCGATCGAGGTATCGAGGTATGATGGAGCGATGTATATGTGGCATGTAAAAGACCTCGATCGAGGTATCGTGGCATGTCTATACCTCGATCGAGCTAGTGAAACCCTAAATTTTCGTATATAAAGAGAGGGACCCCCCTCATTCTTCATACCTCGATCGAGCTCCTCCTCATCGAAATCGATGGATTTGCAGGAGCTCGATGGAATTGTGGCAGTGACGGAGAACGACCGACGAACGACGACGGAGATGGACGGAGCAGGAGATTCCAGGTAAGGTTTTTTTAATGTAGCATTTTTTTTGGGTGAAAATTTATTTAAATTTTAGTTTATATGAATATCTAATTTAATTATAAAATATTTCTAAATTTTAAATGCATTTTAAAGTTTTTTTAAATTATTTTTTGAATTATGTAATTTTTTATTTAAAATGTGAAAATGTATATATTTTGTTTTTTAAAATCATCTATTAAAAAAAAAAAGAGATTAAAGTTATTTTTTAAATTAGTGCTATTTTTATTTAAATCAAAAAATGTTTAAATTTTATTTTTAAAAATCATCTTTTAAAAAAAAAGAAAATAAGAGTTTAAGGTAGCTTTTATGTTATTTAAGTTAGTGAATTTTTTATTTAAATGTCAAAAAGTATGTATTTTATTTTTTAAGATCATCTATTAAAAAAAAAAGAGATTAAAGTAGTTTTTATTTTAATTTTTAAATTACTGAAGTTTTGAATTAAATATAACGTTTCAATTTTGTTTTTAAAAATCATCTATTAAAAAAAAGAAAATAAGAGTTTAAAGTAGCTTTTATATTATTTTAGTTTATAGGAATATCTAATTTAATTATATAATATTTCAAATTTTCAAATGCATTTTAAAGCTTTTTTTAATAATTTTTTTAATTACATAATTTTTTATTTAAAATGTGAAAATGTATATATTTTGTTTTTAAAATCATCTATTTAAAAAAAGAGACATTAAAGTAGTTTTTATGTTATTTTTCAAATTAATGCTATTTTTATTTAAATAAAAAAACATTTAAATTTTAGTTTTAAAAATCATCTTTTAAAAAAAAAGAAAATAAGAGTTTAAGGTAGCTTTTATGTTATTTAAGTTAGTGAAGCTTTTATTTAAATGTCAAAAAGTATATATTTTGTTTTTTAAAATCATCTATTAAAAAAAAAAAGAGATTAAAGTAGTTTGTATGTTACTTTTGAATTAGTGAAGTTTTGAATTAAATATAATGTTTAAATTTTCTTTTTAGAAATCATCTATTAAAAAAAAGAAAATAAGAGTTTAAAGTAGCTTTTATATTATTTTAGTTTATAGGAATATCTAATTTAATTATATAATATTTTAAAATTTTAAATGCATTTTAAAGTTTTTTTAAATTATTTTTTTTTATTACATAATTTTTTATTAAAATGTAAAAATGTATATATTTTGCTTTTTAAAATCATCTATTTAAAAAAAGAGAGATTAAAGTAGTTTTTATGTTATTTTTCAAATTAGTGCTATTTTTATTTAAATAAAAAAACATTTAAATTTTAGTTTTAAAAATCATCTTTTAAAAAAAAGAAAATAAGAGTTTAAGGTAGCCTTTATGTTATTTAAGTTAGTGAAGTTTTTATTTAAATGTCAAAAAGATATATTTTATTTTTTAAAATCATCTATTAAAAAAAAAAGAGATTAAAGTAGTTTGCATGTTATTTTTTAAATTAGTGAAGTTTTGAATTAAATATAACGTTTAAATTTTGTTTTTAGAAATCATTTATTAAAAAAAAAATTTTATTGCAGTGTGTTTATCTATCTTTATGTGGAATATTATAGATTATATAGTTGGTTAAGAGTTGTTTCATAATTTAGGTAGAGTAAGTAGGCTGATTTAACAAGCTAGAGCAAGATGATCTAGTTAAGGCCTAGTCAAAAAGTTGTTTAGGGCTAGCTATTCCCAACTAGCTAGGAGCCAGTCATGCCAACCAATCATTGAATAGATGCTCCAAGTCAAGCAGTATAACCAGGGTTATCTCAATGACCATAACCTATCTCTATCCTATAATTATTGTCATTTCCTATATATTCTATACATTTAAAGAAGCTATTCTACTTTAGTTTGGCATATGTTTAGAGGTGCAATTTGACTTCCACTTGCAATTATTGAGAGGTGCATTTGTCTACCTTCATGTGGAATATTCTAGGATGCAAGTCTTGCCTTGGGTTATATCTTTCAAGCTAGCATCTATTCCTTGTAGTCCATTTTATTGTATTGTACATAACATTTTCTTTCTATCACTCAGTATCTTTACATCTCTCTTCCAAAAATACACCTCTACTACATACTTTGACATGCTAGTAGAGCCCATGGTAGTCTAGAGCCTCGAAAAATGGAGGGAGCATCTAGAACAAAAGCTATTTGCTATTAATTACAGCAAGGGTGGGTAGTATAGACAAGGAGAATGAGCTTGAAGAAACCGACTTTCTAAAGTAAACAACTTGTAAATAATTGTAAATACGAATTGAATTTGCAACATAGCACTGTTATAGGCATAGCCACACATTTGGCCCATCTACCGGTAGGTGCATAGGATGATCCCAATGACATCCTACCTCATCAAGGAGTACGTAAATAGATTTCATTACGTAAAAAGAATTTTCATTACCCAAATAGAATATTAATTTCCATGTGTTTTTTTTGTGCATGCGCTAGCCCAGCGCACAGGTTCTGGCACCACTATTCGTATGCAGATAGCGATTTTGAGAGCTGAGATGAGGGCACTGCAGGATACTAGGGCACCCCCTCACTTGGTTGCGAGTCTAGATTCAGTCATTGATGCTCTAGGTCGATTGGACACAGTTGACGACGTTGTTCATACCTTTTAGGCATAGGCTGAGGCAGAGATCACTGGTCATGGCTTGGATTGGAGAGCCATTCGAGAGTTGTTTGAGCATGAGTCACCTCACAGGCAGGCCTTAGAGGATATGTTTTGGGATGGTCATACTGAGGCGATGTGACCATGACCAGGGTTGCCCTTTCATATTTTATGTTGTAGGCACCCCGTCATAGCAGCACACATTTATCCAAGATATCTCATTGCGAATGGTGGTCGATTGCCTCACAACCGTCAAATAGCCAGGTCATTTGCCATGTAGCTATACACCAAGTTTGTGCTTGGTCATCGGGTAGACTACCTTAGTACCCGAGAGGAGTGGGACATGGTAGGATGGGGCATCAGGAGCGTCAGACTATAGGTGTTCAACGTCGACGCGAGAGGCACCAAAGCTGCACACTATCCCTGCACCAGCATTATGAGCTGTTGGAGGACGGATTAGGGGGGATGTTCATTCAGTTGCATCATCCTTGCACGACATGGTCTCTACCCTATCGAGATCACTTTCGATTCCACCTCCCCCACCTCCCACATCTATGGAGCCTCCCACATCTACACTGCCTCAGCATGAGTTGGAGACTCGAGACACATGGATTGTAGAGTTAGAGGCATTGTTGGCCGAGTCTAGGGATGAGGTTAGTTATTCTGATTATTTTAGTTTATTTTTTTGTTGCATGTTTTGAACTGAAGTTTTTTGGTTAATTCTCACCATGTACGCGACAGTTTGCATCTCGGGGGGGTCACTCATCATATGTAACCCTATCACGTGAGTTCAACAGAAGGATATTTTTTTTTTTCTAAAATTTACAGAAATAAATATACATAAGGGACTATTTAAAATAGTTTTGGGAAAAATTTACAGATTTGTATAGAAAAGGGTTACATTTTATTAATCAAATCTTTTACAGATAAGGGATTTTAAATATAGGCCTTGAACGCACGTGATATAGAGGGTTTATACATAGTGACCCCCCTGAGGTTTGCATTGTAGGCACATCTATTGCGACAGGATATAGAGTCTCGTGTATGACTGTTGGAGGAGCAGAGGTTTTGAACATGCATAGCGTACCATCAAGCGGAGCACTATATTTTGCAGTTGAGACATATAAGTCGTGATCCATCTCGCCATACTAGGATCGACCCCAGCGTGGCCCTGTACCCCGCTCCTCCTATAGATGTACCGACTAGGACACCCATAGACGCACGAGTCATAGCCAAGCTTCCTACCACCACTTGCGTCCTTTGCCATGAGGAGTTTGACACTGTAGGGTGGCTTGGACCAGGGTGTGGCCACATCGCACATCTCCATTGCATGACCCGCCACATGGTGGCACGTATGCTTTGCTGACATTGATGTGGCCACATACAGAGGACTAGGCATGGATGATGTCTGTATCCTAGTCATCGTCAGGCCATTGATCCATTTGCCCACGTGGTCTTGATAGAGCACTAGAGGGAGGAGGCACAGAGAGCTTTGCTGCAGCAGGAGGGTGCTGATACATCAGTGGTTGCAGCGTGTGTTCTGCGACGCTTCTCATATGGTGATTTCATGCCAGTTGAAGAGTCACAAGCAGAGGAGGCACACCGTATTGAGCGAGAGGCAGAGCTTCAGATATCATTGCAGCAGTGAGTGGAGCAGCAGCTTGGGCAAGGCTGAGACCAGCGTCTTCTAGATGTAGAGACGATTACTCACGCTGGATTTGAGGCACGAGTATTCACAGATGCACGACTTTGGGAGCTGAGATGCGCATACATAGAGGAGGCGAGGGAGGCAGAGATGGTAGCGGTGGCTCCTGCAGCATGCCCTCCTCTTCATTAGGATGAGGCTGGCCCATCTCATGCAGGAGATGAGGCTGGCCCATCTGATCCGTCTTTGCCTGAGGGCACACAGCAGACGGTTGGGTAGCGGGTCATATAGGAGCCATGTCATAGGATGACTAGAGGATCATATGTGGAGTTATCAGATTCTGATTCAGGATGATTTTTTAGGCTTCACACATATCTTGTTTAGGGATGCACTTTTGCATGATGATGAGGATGATGTACACATTCATTTTGGTACTTTCATGATATTGTTCTTACTTTTATGATGTATGAGCATTTTCGTACTTTCATGATGTTCTTCTTACTTTGTTTATCTCAGTTTATAGTTTGTTCAAATCCAACATAAACATCTAAAATTAGGAGTATGATTTTGAATTTCAAATATCTCAATTCACACATCTAATACATAAGGTATTTTAAAAATAATGCCATGTGAAGTAATTGTAAACATTAAGCATTGAAAAAGTGTTCAAATATAAGCTCTCTCTCTCTCTCTCTCTCTCTCTCTCTCTCTCTCTCGTGCTATGAACTTTATCATTTTGAATATCATATTGAATTTCGTATATATCAATGCTTGCAATTATTACACTAAACCTAAGAGCCGTATGAAGTTTCATGCCCACGTGTGTATTTAAAATTAGGAGTATGATTTTGAATTTCAGATATCTCAATTCACACATCTAATACATAAGGTATTTTAAAAATAATGCTGTGTGTCGTAATTGTAAACATTAAGCATTGAAAAGGTGTTCAAGTATAAGGTCTCTCTCTCTCTCTCTCTCTCTCTCTCTCTCTCTCTTTCTCTATCTCTCTTTCTAGAGCTCTCTCATGTATGAACTTTATCATTTTGAATATCATGTTGAATTTCGTATATATCAATGCTTGCCATTTCTCATACGTAGTCACTAGTAGGGATTATACCTTCCACGTGGCACATACGAAATCAGTTGGAGACCAAATCTTGTGTGGATGTATGCATTATACCTTCCACGTGGTGCATACCAAATTAGTTGGAGACCAAATCTTGCATGGATGTACGTCTAAGGTAGCCTAAGAGCCATGCAAAGTTTAATCCCCAACAAATAAGTCCACATGCATATTTGGTTAGTACGTGTGCCATTTTTCATACATAGTCACTACGAGGGAGTGCTTGCAAAAATGTACACATTATACCTTCCACGTGGCATATACCAAATCAGTTGGAGACTAAATCTTGCATGGATGTACATCTAGGGTAGCCTAAGAGCTGTGCGAAGTTTCATTCCCAACAGGATTTAGGGTTTTTTAGGGTTTAGGGTTCTTTAGGGTTTCTTAGGGTTTAGAGTTTAGTCGTGCTAGTAGGGCTTGTAAAAGTGTACGCATTATACCTTCCACGTGGCGCATACCAAATCAGTTGGAGACCAAATCTTGCATGGATGTATGTCTAGGGTAGCCTAAGAGGTGTGCAAAGTTTAATCCCCAACAGATAAGTCCACACACATATTTTGTTAGTACGTGCGCCATTTTTCATATCTAGTCATGCTAGTAGGGATTGTAAAAATATATGCATTATACCTTCGACGTGGCGCATACCAAATCAGTTGGAGACCAAATCTTGCGTGGATGTACGTCTAGGGTAGCCTAATAGCGGTGCAAAGTTTAATCCTCAACAAATAAGTCCACATGCCTATTTGGTTAGTATGTGCACCATTTTTCATACGTAGTCGTGCTAGTAGGGATTGTAAAAATGTACACATTATACCTTCCACGTGGCACATACCAAATCAATTGGAGACCAAATCTTGCGTGGATGTATGTCTAGGGTAGCCTAAGAGCCGTGCGAAGTTTCATCCCCAACAGATAAGTCCACATGCGTATTTGGTTAGTACGTGTGCCATTTTTCATACATAGTCATGCTAGTAGGGATTGTAAAAATGTACGCATTATACCTTCCATGTGGCGCATACCAAATCAGTTGGAGACCAAATCTTGTGTGGATGTATGTCTAGGGTAGCCTAAGAGCCGCGCAAAGTTTCATCCCCAACAGATAAGTCCACATGCATATTTGGTTACTACGTGCACCATTTTTCATACGTAGTTGTGCTAGTAGGGATTGTAAAAATGTACGCATTATACCTTCCACGTGAGGCATACCAAATCAGTTGGAGACCAATTCCTGCATGGATGTACCTCTAGGGTAGCCTAAGAGCCGTGCAAAGTTGAATCCCCAATAGATAAGTCCACATGCATATTTGGTTAGTACGTGCACCATTTTTCATACGTAGTCATGCTAGTAGGGATTGTAAAAATGTATGCATTATACCTTCCATGTGGTGCGTATCAAATCAGTTGGAGACCAAATCTTGCGTGGATGTATGTATAGGGTAGCCTAAGAGTAGTGCAAAGTTTCATCCCCAACAAATAAGTCCACATGCATATTTCGTTAGTACGTGCGCCATTTTTCATACGTAGTCATGCTAGTAGGGATTGTAAAAATGTACGCATTATACCTTCCACGTGGCACATACCAAATCAGTTAGAGACCAAATCTTGCATGGATGTACGTCTAGGGTAGCCTAAGAGCCGTGCAAAGTTTAATCCCCAACAAATAAGTCCACATGTGTATTTGGTTAATACATGGGCCATTTTTCATACGTAGTCGTGCTAGTAGGGATTGTAAAAATGTACACATTATACCTTCCACGTGGTGTATACCAAATCAGTTGGAGACCAAATCTTGCGTGGATGTATGTCTAGGGTGGCCTAAGATCTGTGCAAAGTTTCATCCCCAACAGATAAGTCCACACGCATATTTCGTTAGTATATGCGCCATTTTTCATATGTAGTCGTGCTAATAGGGATTGTAAAAATGTATGCATTATACCTTCCACGTGGCGTGTTCCTGCTGGTCGGGGTCCTATGAATGAGTGGAGGCTCAGAATTGAGTTGTCGGACCCCCAACTGGGTCAGAGGGTGGGCTAAGCGCATAGCTCGAAGCGCTTTCTTCTGGCACTGGACCTTTTGGCAAAATCCTTCCAGACCTCAAGTGCATGTGGGATGCCTCTGGCTGGGGACACCCAAAGTGAACTGAGGTTTTGGAATTTTCTGTTAAATCCTTACCTACCCCAAAGGTATCGCACCAGTCGGCGAGATCACTCTGCAGCATCGGTCGGTGTGCTATGGGTATAATAGCAACAGGCGATGTAGTATAGTTTTCGTGGTGAGTGATGACGTAACCTTTCAACGATGATTGACAGAATAAGGAAATAGCACCAGTTGGTGTGATGGATGTATCACGACGATCATAGAAGTAATTGCCATGTGGTCAGTGCGATTGGTCAGACGAGATATCCCCACGGGCATAGGAATACGGTATGACATCGGTTGGTGGGATAATGACTCGGCAGGATGGTATAGCAATAATGACAGCAGGGTAAGTGAAAAACATCGGACGGTAGGATTTCACAACGAAGGGTAGTGCGATGGAGTAAGGCGATGGTGGAGGGGAACGATTACGACTACGGATGGAGGGGTAGGTTCACTGCACCGGCAGCGGTATAGTAAAATAGCAACGGTCAGTGGGGACCCACTATAGCAACGGTCAATGACTTGTCAGATCGGTGCAGAAGTAACTCTGACAAGCATTAACTCCGAGCGACATGGTAAATCGTAGTCAGAGGCTAGGTCGACAAGGAAGTGTTACGGCATCGGGTCAACGGAGTTTGATGGACTGGATCTAGCTGACGTGTTGATCGATGGGGAAATTGGTGGGTGCGATACGGCTACAATGCCAACTCGACAAGATAGTCAGACAGTTTTGTCCGATTGAGATTTGGTGATTTCTAAGGATTTTGCAATTTTTGTTCATGATTTTTTGTGATGGGGGGGTGCTACACTACCTATTCTACCTACTCTATGAAAAAAAACTTGAAAACAAATACTTTTTGAAGGTCAAAATGCAAAAACTCAAAAAAGGGAAGTTCTAGAACATGAAACTACTTCAAAACTTGACAAAAATCCTTAGTTTATTGTTTTTTGAGGTGATTAGATGACACACACACCTTAGCAATCAAGCCTACTAAGTTCCTATCAACTTGAAACACCAAAAAGCAACCAAAACAAGCTTCCCAAGCTCACAAATGGCATTCCTACATGAAAAAACAGATTTCTATCCTCTCTCTCTCTCTTTCTCTCTCTTTCCACCTCTCTTTTCTCCTAAAACTCCACTAACAAGCTCCAAGCTAAGCTTGAGACTCGCTTGAGAACTTGTGCAATGGGAATATAACGAAGGGAGATAAGTGAAAATGCAAAAGCATACCTTTTCTCCCTAGAAGCAGTGCCAAAAATGTAGTGTGGTCTCAGCAGTGACTCATGTGTCATGGGGTAGTTGAAGATATGCTAACGGAGCTTCCACTCCCCACTACTCCTTTTGGGAGCAATGCATAGCATGAGCCATCCGCAACTGTCACTCAAGCGGCCTCCAGATTGTTGCAATGTGGTTTCACGCGAGGAAGGGAAGAAGGAGAAGGAAGTGAAGGGGTATAAAGTGACAACCACAAAGGCACTACAATGGAAACAAGAGAACACCCAAAACACTCTCTTGGAAGAGAAGAGGGAGCTTGTATTCAAACTTGTGCAAACAACAATGAAGACCAAAGTCAAACTTTTGGCCTTTTATACAAGTCGAGTTACTAACAGTTGTACATAAGGTAAGGATGGCAATGAACATAAGAGGAATCTTTTGTAGTCTACAAGATGACTTCATTCTAATAGTAGAATTTTCTAATGCATCCAACTCATTCCAATCATCCTCAGACATATCTACATTCTTAGCTCACATCCTTGCCAAGGGTTTAATTTGCTTTTTTTGAATAAGCACATCCCTCGGTCTTCTTCAGCACATCCTGGAGGTCTGTTTGCAAGCTCAAAATCTTGACTCCACCATCTTTACTAATCTGAGCATCAGGGTATATGTTTAGAATATCCTGTCTCTTCCACTACTTCTCAAAAAAGTGTGCTTGCAAACTACCTCCAGAAATTCCTAGAGCATTTTCAGTCATGCTTTCATTGATGGTAATCTTTTGACCTTGATAGACTAGCTGCCCCTCCATGTTCATCTCCTAAGGAGGAAAAGAGGAGAAGGAGAAGGAGACATATGCTCATGATTATGCTTATGCTTATGCATGAGCATAATATGCTCATGCTCATGCTTATGCATGAGCATAAGAGAAGGAGACATATGCTTATGCTTATGCATAAGAGGAAGAAGAGGAAAAGGAAACAAAGCATATGCTTATGCTTATGCATGAGCATATAAGCATAAAAGAAAAAGAGAGAAAGCTTAAGCATAAAAGAAAAAGAGAGAAAAAGAGATTGAAAGAGAGGAAAGGGGGGGGGGAAGAGAGAGGAAAAGAGGAAAAGAGATTGAAAGAGGGAAGAAAGAAGAGGGGAAAAGAGCATAAACATAAGAAGGAGAAGGAGAACGAGACATATGCTCATGCATAAGCATAAGCATAAGAGAAGAAGACATATGCTTATGCTTATGCTTATGCTTAATAAACATGAGCATAAGAGAAGGAGACATATGCTTATGCTTATGCATAGGCAAATACATATGCTTATAAAAAGAGATTGAAAGAGGGAAAAGGGGAGGGAAAGTGAGAGGAAAGAAGTAAAGTGAGACATACGATCATGCTTATGCATGAGCATATAAGCATAAAAGAAAAAGAGAGAAAGCTTAAGCATAAAAGAAAAAGAGAGAAAAAGAGATTGAAAGAGAGGAAAGAGAGGGGGAAAGAGAGAAAGAGGAAAAGAGATTGAAAGAGGGAGACATATGCTCATGCATAAGCATAAGCATAAGAGAAGGAGACATATGCTCATGCTTATGCTTATGCATGAGCATAAGGGAAGGTGACATATGCTCATCCTTATGCTTATGCTTATGCATGAGCATAAGAGAAGGAGATATATGCTTACGCTTATGCTTATGCATGAGCATAGGAGAAGGAGACATATGCTTATGCTTATGCATAAGAGGAAGAAGAGGGAAAGGAAACAAAGCATATGCTTATGCTTATGCATGAGCATATAGGTATAAAAGAAAAAGAGAGAAAGCTTAAGCATAAAAGAAAAATAGAGAAAAAGAGATTGAAAGAGAGGAAAGAGGGGGGGAAAGAGAGAGGAAAAGAGGAAAAGAGATTGAAAGAGGAAGACATATGCTCATGCATAAGCATAAGCATAAGAGAAGGAGACATATGCTCTTGCTTATGCTTATGCTTATGCATGAGCATAAGAGATGGAGACATATGCTCATGCTTATGCTTATGCATGAGCATAAGAGAAGGAGACATATGCTTATGCTTATGCATAAGAGGAAGAAGAGGGAAAGGAAACAAAGCATATGATTATGCTTATGCATGAGCATATAAGCATAAAAGAAAAAGAGAGAAAAAGAGATTGAAAGATGGAAAAGAGGGGGGGAAAGAGAGAGGAAAGGAGGAAAAGAGGAGAAGGAGAAGAAGAACGAGACATATGCTCATGCTTATGCTTATGCACGAACATAAGAGAAGGAGACATATGCTTACGCTTATGCATAAGAGGAAGAAGAGGGAAAGGAAACAAAGCATATGCTTATGCTTATGCATGAGCATATAAGCATAAAAGAAAAAGAGAGAAAAAGAGATTGAAAGATGGAAAAGAGGGAGAGAAGGAGAGAGGAAAGGAGGAAAAGAGGAGAAGGAGAAGGAGAAGGAGAAGGAGACATATGCTCATGTTTATGCTTATGCATGAGCATAAGAGAAGGAGACATATGCTTATGCTTATGCATAAGAGGAAGAAGAGGAGATTGTAAGAGAGGAAAGAGGGGGGAAAAGAGAGAGGAAAAGAGGAAAAGAGATTGAAAGAGGGGGGGAAAGAGAGAGGAAAAGAGGAAAAGAGAAGGAAAAGGAGAAAAGAGGGAAAGAAGAGGGAAGAGAGGGGAAGAGAGGGGAAAAGAGGGTTCCTATGCCCATCACTACAGCTAGCGCCTTACAGGCCAATGCAAATAACAAAAATAACAAAAGGAAAAAAGAGGAACCACTTTCTTACATGTAATAGTCCCACTCAGTGTTTTGTGGACTGGCCCTACAAAAGAGAGGAAACATACAATTTTTCAAATAACTAGTTAGAGGAAGGAGGAGTTTAAAGAAGCAACTTCTCAAAGGGATTGGATTGAGGAGACAAGGAGAAAGAGGAGGAAGAGAAATACAAAAAAGACTAGAAGAGGTGAGTCTTCTTTCTTTCACAAAATCTCATTTTTTGTCTTTAACCCTTGAAAATCAAGCGTGAAAACTAGCACATAGCCTTAGCAATAAAAGGAGAAACATGCTTCAACACTGACAAAATGAAATCTCACAAAAAACAAACCTACATTTCTCAAAGAGACTCACCTTCTTGAAAAACTTCTTTTCACACAAGCAAAGAGGGAGAAGGGTGGACAGGGAGCACAAGTGTTAGGAGAGGGGTGAGTAGTAGTGAGGAGTGGAGAATAGAGAGGAGGAAAGTGAGGTCGTCGGATATAGGTGGGAGGAGAAATTGCTTTTCTCAAAATAGAGATTGCTAAAGAAAGCACCGCATTGCGGGGTTTCGGGTTTTAGCCCATAGCGTCACTATATAGCGACGCTGGTCAATCGCTATATAGCGATGCTTATATTTAAAAGCGTCACTATATAGCGATGGAATAGAGAAAATCATCACTATATAGCAACGGAACAGAGCAAAACGTCGCTATATAGCGATGCTTCAAGACACTTATTGTTTAAAGTTAAAAAAGAAGCCCATAGATGCTATTTTATTAATGTTAATATATTTCCTTGCAACTTATGTTTTGATTTTATAAGTGTGCACATGGAAGGGACGAGTGGAAGCTCATCAAATGATGCGCCAATGCCCGGGAGCACAAAGTGGCTTACGGAGAGGTTGTATTATCATTGCACTCATTGTAAGTGAGAAGTACAACATCGCCCGAGAGCACAAAGTAGCTTACAGAGAGGTTGTATTGTCATTGCACTCATTGCAAGCGAGAAGTACGACATCAACATCGTATTATCATGTGCCACTTGTGGATGTATGGGGAGGAGCCCGAACCAGTACCCACCGTTGGTGTTGAATGTGTTGATGGATTATCGGTAAGTCAAAGCTATTTAAGTTCGTGGTTAATATTGGATACCATATGATACAAAACCTTGAGACAAGATCTTATATTTACACGAAATCTTAAAACATGATAAGGAGACTGACGAGGGTATGCATATACCTTCACACTTTGAGCAAGAGTATAGTCTCCCAGATGATGACGAGGGTATGGTCGACATGATGGATTCTATTTTTAGGGGTACTACATCCCATGTACACGTCGAGGACGTAGCACTAGTGGATAAGTGCTGGCTGCACCACCGCACCACATCATGTGCATCCTTGAAGCGATCGGTAGTCGGTGGATGTTTTTTCTCGAGCGGTTTATGAAAACTTTGAAGGGATTTGTAAGACAAAGAGCAAGACCAGAAGCAAGCATGGTAGAGCGATGGCTTGTGCAAGAGTCATTAGTATATATCACAAAGTTTCTTGCATCCACGGATCCCGATATGCTGCAAGCTTGGCATAACAAGGATGATGATCGCATTGTTGGCGAGGTTCCCTAAGGAAAAGGGATTGAAAGAAAGATGAGTGAAGAGAAAATGGAGAAATTCAATAAGTTTTGTATCCTCAATAGCAAGGAGATGCAGAAGTGGATTGAGAGATATGAAGCGGCCAAAGCAGAAAGAATAAATGTAAGGATGAGATTCAAAGTAATGTATAAGCGATCGCAACCATATCCATGGGATCTGGCTCTTCTCCCCACTCACATGTCACTTGATTGGCTACAACTGGCTCTACACAAAGCCAAACGCGATGGAGAGACAATAAACGAGCACGAGTGAGAGTTATCATTTGGATGTATGATGCATGTAAGTTTCTTACCTCTTGACGTAATTAAGTAATTATTTGTGGCAATATACGCTATAAAATAGATGCATCTTCATTGTTTTAATGATGCTCTTTTACAGTACAAAAAGTATAGTGCATTATGGTCATATCGATGACATTTTCATGTGGAACGCATCGATTCAAAGAGTCATGTATGATTGTGGAGTCATGGCTAACTTCACACAAGATACCGAGCAAGTGCTTCGGATACCAATCTTCTCTCCTCACAGTTGGATTATTGTGGAACCATACGCAAAATCTATATATGAAGTTGATTTCAGACGATTTAGTATTTTCATTCTTGATGTAAATTGGTTTAGAACTATTTACAATGATCCCCATGCGACAGTGAGAAAAGATAGTAGCAGTTTCTTTGCAATGGACTCCACCAAACATTGGACCGATGAAAGTGATTCTTTTGTTCTTCTCGAGCACTATGAGCAGATGCATACTAATGATTTAATTAATCGAAGCTTTCGTTTTGAAAGATCCATTGATACATGAACTTAAGCATAATTTCATATATATAATTGACGACATTTGGCACCCATCTTCAATATAGGTGGTTTTTCATCCGGATCGTTTTGATCCAAGATGATGGTACGTGATCCAAGTTGCACCACGAAGTAAGCAAATTTTTGAAGATAGAGATGTGGATATGGAGATGCCACTACCAATGCCAGATCCAATTGATCCACATGAATCTAGCGAAGAAGATGAATATCACAATATGAGCCAAGAGGAAGATGTGCATAATGATATTGCACGGGAGGAAGATGGAGATCACGATATTGAGGAAGAAGCCAACGATCATCAAGAATCACCATACTTTATTGAAGAATATGATCAAGTACTTTTAGGTGAACGTACGATTCTAGAGTATGATGATGATATAGGAGATCAACTGATCGGTATAGAGTTAGAGATAGACTTGTTTGGCGCATTAGACTTGGCTCAAGGTGAAACCGTTGATGTAAATGCTCTTCATTGATTTTTTTCATCTCAAACTTGGACATGAATATATGAGCTTCAAAGGCTTGATGTACATGCTCTCATACTTTTATTCTCTCAAAAGATCAAACATGTATGAAAATTTTAAAAAAATTGTCATTGGAGAAAACTAACTTTTATAGTCAATATGAGAAAAAAAGCTCTCTGTAAGACGTCGCTATAAAAAAGTATCTCAGTGTTGCTATATAGCGACACTTACAATTCTGATAAACATCGCTATATAGAGACTTTAGAAATCATCGCTATATAGTGACGTTTGCCTAAAGTCACTATATAGCGATGCTTCATGAGACGCACTTCCAATATCAATGATTAGCGCCCCACGCATGGTAAACATCGGTACTTAAACGTCGCAATAGTATCCATGTGTAGTAGTGTAATCTCCAAGCCCTCAGTGGATTCTTACACTTTGACTCTTTGGGGGTTGTTCTATCACCTTCTTGGCACCCTTGTGCTTCAACCTTCATTGGATTGGAGGCCATTGGTCGTCTATCTAGAGGCTTTAGAATTTGGAGGCAAAGATGAGAGTTATGGAGGCAAGCACATAAATGTTTCTAAGAGCTTGAATATTGAGCCCAAAATTTTTGGACGTTTCTTCCCAGGGGGTCACCAAGAAATGTGTAAGATAGCACGTGCGATTGATAGAAGTGGTTTTATATATACATACATAGGGGACATTTTAATTCAAACACTGAAAGTTTTCATAATAAGGAATACTTTAATCATCTCAAAATTTACAAAAGGAGTGTATATAGTCATTAAAATCTGTAGGTAGGGGGGTTTTTTAATACCCCTTAATCACACGTGCTATATGGGCTTTTTACATAGTGTCCCCCCTGGGGGTTTCTTCTATAGTGGGGTGTTTATGACTTCTCTCCACATCTTCTCATTAGCTCTGCCAACTAGCCACACCCATCGTTTCTATCATTAGACCCTCCCTTGTCATTGATTCATAGCCATTTCATGTTGCATGATATTGCAAATTCAAATCTTGGATAATTTTTCTAGTCATCTTTGGAGTGCTTCCTCTTACAGGCCATTCATACGTTATCCATGACACAACACAAAGCACCCATAGACGTGCACATAGATGTGTTTCTTTAACTTTAAAAAAACTTCCGAGTGCATCTATTCATGCATCTACAGACCCGCATCTATAGGTGCATATATATAATAGACAGACGTGCTTTTAGACGCTCTGTAGAAATTTGAAAAAAACAGAAAGATGCATACATAGGCATGCTTATAGACACTCTACAAAATCTTTTTTTTTAATAAAAGTAGAATTTTGTGTGGTTGAATAGAATGCTATGTATGTTGTGTATGCTATGTGGTTATAAGAATCCCATTTCCATGTGCAATTCAATTCTTACAGCCAACTGCATTTTAACTAGCACGATTCCAAGCACGTCTATAGCCAACCATTACAATTTCAAATAAAACATAACAACTCCAAAACGTTTAGTTCACAAGGCATTCATTTATAGAACGTTGCACAAGGAAATTGAAAGCCAAAAAAATAAAAGGAGTGTATATTAATTCATAACCCAAAAAGTGCTTGTATGGACATATAGCACGAAGCCAAGCCACGTCCTATGGCTTCAAGTACAAAAAATAAGAGGAGTGTATATACAAGAGAGGCATGAAGCCAAGCGAATGGCTTCAAGTACAAAAAAGAGTAGCTAGCACTACTTCTACGACTAATCTAAGTTCTCCACATCCTCGCTCCCTTCTTTGTCATCTTCTTCCTCCTGATCAGCCCTAGGGCCCTGTAAATGAGGGACAACATGTATCAATGTATGAAAAATCAAATCTTTATTTACAATATTAACATTATTCAATTACTTTTAAATACCTAGGGGGCGCTCCATTAGCCCATATATACTGCTCCTCAGTAATCAACGCATCATCATAGAAGTGCCTCCATGTATCTCCTCTGCGATGGTGGTGATGGTAGGCTATCTCGACAGGAGTAGGGTACCCGCCCATGATATCAAGCTGCAAGATGACACAATTTGCGGAGGGGTTAGAACAAAGAAACAACCTCCTAATAATAAACCACATAAACACAATATAATTTGAGATCGATACTTGCAAATTGGGCCTCCCATGATTCAACACCCCTTTCACTAAAATGCACGTTTCCAGATTGCTCCATTTGGATCCTTCGTGCCTCCACATGCTGCAGACTATTGTTCGCCTTCACTGGCTTCATTGCTTTCTTCCACTCATGCTTGTGAGTGGTGTGGGGCTGGCCCCTTGGTGGTTGACCTCCCTCTCTCCTGGCAATATCAGTTATTGCCTACCTCTTAAGCAAATATCTTTTATTGGAAAGTATCATAACAATCTTTGACTTGGCCCATTTATCTATGAATTGAACATTAGGGAGATTGGGATACCTACAGCAAACATCAGGGAGGGTCTCATCAACCAACTTTTCTGGCTAGTCTTTGTAGTGAATAAGGCAATCTCTGTTGTTGTTAGCAATTACAAAGTGCATGAAGGCCATGATGTCCTTCCCCCGTGCATCCATTAAGATGCCTCGTGTCTGAGTGATGTCATAAAAGATCGTACCATCACCCTCTGGCATGTCTACATCATCTAAATCACCCTCGCCCCCACCATTACCCCCCCAAACCACTGTGCCATGCACCCCCACCGCTCTCCCTACTACTACGCTTGCTTCCCTGTCATGTCGAGCTAGTAGGCTGGCCACTCATAGCTAGAGAAGCGACTCTCGACTACACAGGAGTATGCTGGCCACTTGTAGCTAGAGAAGCGACTCTCGACTATATGGGAGTACGCTGGCAGCTCTGTGAGGCAAAAGGGCCTCCTAAGTGCAGGGGGGGAGAAAGGGCTTGGCGCTATAGCCTACTGGGTTGTGTCGATGCCACTGGGGTAATCTCAAGTGGTGTGGGATTGGGGTGGTTTGGAGTCTATACTGCCAACTCCTGGGGGTGTTTAGAGTACCCGTCATGTATGTGTATACCTTCCCATGAGTGGGAGGGTGCCCCAAAATGTTATATAACTCTAGAAAGATGGCATCCCGAAGATTAGGTAAGGTTGAAGAGCTTCCTGTCCACATGATGAAGTGAAGAAAAGAAAAGAAGAAGATTACCATCGAGCATGCTCTCTTTCCATCATGCAAAAGAAAAAATAGAGTGACAGCCTGACATTGAGCAAGCATTTACAGACTCCTCCATTCTTTGAATTAGAGTGACAAAAGTTTGTATCTGCTTGCTCAATGTCAGGCTATTCAAGCTTCACATGGGAAAAATGAGAGAACAAAAGAGAGGAGAAAAGAGAGGGAAAGAGAGGGGAAAAGAGAAGGAAAGAGAGGAGAAAAGAGAGGAAAAGATAGGAAAATAGAGAGGAGAAAAAAGCGAGAAAAAGAGGAGATAAGAGAGAGAAAGAGAGGAGAAAAGAGAGGAAAAGAGACAAAAAGAGAGAAGGAAAGACGGGATAAAAGAGAGAAGGAAAAAGAGAGAAAAAGTGAGGATAAAAGAGAGAAAAAGAGAAAGAGATGAGAAAAGAGAGGAAAATAGAGGAAAAGAGAGGAGATAAGAGAGAAAAAGGGAGGAGAAAAGAGGTGGAAAGAGAGGAGAAAAGAGAGGAAAAGAGATGAGAAAAAAGAGACAAAAAGCTCAGAGGAGATAAGAGGAGAAAAGAGAGGAGAAAAAAGAGAGAAAAAGAGAGGAGATAAGAAAGAAACAGAGAGCAAAAAAGAGGAGGAAAGAGAGGTGAAAATAGAGGAAAGGCGAGGGGAAAAAGAGGGGTAAAGAGAGGAACAAAGAGGAGAAAAAAGACTGAAAAAGAATGCTCCATCATGCATGCACTCTTTCTTTATCCGGCCCTCATGCAATCACTTGTTTCCATCATTCATGCAATCCCTTATTTCCTCACAAATGCTTAAGGTAAAGAGAAGGGGAAGGGGAAGGGGAAGGGAAAGAGAAGGAAAGGGAGGGGAAGAGGAAGGGGGAAGGGAAGAACACACAGGAAAGACTATCGTAGCGTGTCTATAGACGCGTCTAATAGGGCATCTATAGGCGCGGCTATCTATTTTTTCAAAATTTAGACGCGCTGTTTCGCACATCTATGGATGCGCTCTAACAGATGCCTTTTTAAAAGAGGATGAAAAGGACATGCGCCTGACCCCATAAAGAACAACACTAGTACCAAAAACATCCCTTCCCTACATACGACAAAGGATGAATCCAAAGAGAGAAACTTCCAAAGAAGACCAATTGCCAAGAGACTTACCTTAGATAGAGGTATGGAAGCTTCTTGTCCTTCTTCAAAGCTGCTTCTCTTTCTTCTCTTCCTTGTTCACCCTCTTCTCTTGTATGCTTGGGAATGACTATGTAAGCCTGGAGATGAGTGTGGATGCCGAGAGCTATGTCTGTTAATAGGAAAGCAAGCTGTGTGATGCTAAAAGTATGTGAAGGAAAGCAAGCGTGCTAAAAGTAGGTTTGAACACGCGTCTAAAACTGCATCTAAAAGCGCATCTAAACGTGCGGCTACACTATGTTTTAGATGCGCCTATAGACGTGTTCCACAGTATAGACACATGTTAGATGCACTTTTAGATGCTACACAAAGTTTTGACATTTACAACTCATGCAAGAACACATTTTTTGGGTTGTTTATCTGAAGGATGTCTTCATCTTCAACAATAGCTCCAGTGAGGATGAATTCCTCCGTATCCACCATCGTGAAATGTGGTTGGAGCAAAAAATCAGATCTGTAAACATGGTAAGTGTTAAAGAGTTAAGGTTGATTGAGATACATATGGGTGTTCATGTGTTTGGTATATGATCTTTTTTTAATTTGATACAGGATGCACTGCCACACGCACATATGTTGCCCTATGCTTGTCGTGAGGAGGTGAAGCATCGACGATATGAGGTGGGATCTTCACGAGGGACTGTTACAGATGCATGGAGTGATGGTGATAGTATCCCTCTACCATTATCTTATGAGGTCATGGAGGAGGAGGTGTTTGATGATATGGTGCGGGATTTATATATCCATAAGTCCTCAGGTAGGGATGATAGCATGGAGTAGGACGATCTTTTTACTACGACATCGACTCCACTGTTTGAGGGGTGCACATTCTCTGTTCTATGTGCCTCCCTTGAGTTACTAAACTTGCAGACCATCTATGGATGGAGCAATGCAAGTCTGAATGCATTACTCGAGTAAGATTTAAAGTCTATTTTGCAAACACGGTGAATTATGCTAGCGGGTCAATTACTCGAATGCTTTTTCTCATTTATGGTCTTCACGTGTAGGCTATTGTGTAAAATGCTTCCAAGGGAGAATAAATTACCGACCTCAAGAGATATGGCAAGGCAACATGTGACCTCTCTTGGAGGATTAGATTACAAGTGCATCCATGCATGCATTAACGATTGCATTCTATTTCATGGACCACATAAGGATGCAAGAGAGTGTCCTACTTGAGGAGAGGCAGGATATAGAGCAGATCTCAAAACTTTGGATGTGCCTCGTAAGGTTTTGTGACATTTTCCACAATCCCTCGCATCCAACATATGTCAAGTGCAAATCCATTGCAGATCTCATGTCATGGCATTCCTCTATTGATCAACCTATGGCAAGTGGAGAACTCCCTTGAACTCTTAATTGGGTCTATTGTTCAGGTCTCACTACATCGGGTTACCATGCATGTCCTGTTTGTGCTCCTTCACTAGTTGCCTCATGGGTAGATGCATTGAATAAGATCATCTACGAGAATCACCATCGATTTCTTCCACCTGATCATCCTAAATATGTCGCTCCTTGGAATGAAGTCCCCCCATAGTCACTCACTGCAAGAGATTGGATGAGAATTTGGAACGGTTCCACAACTCCTCCAAGTAAGTATTTTATGTGCATAATATCTTTTTCCTTCCAAATTTGTGAGTGAATTAGAAGCAACTAATCAACCATTCCTCAAGTGTTCAGTTCATACTACCTACTAGCATTTCTCATAGTGCATCAAAGGACATGAAGGATTGTATTTACAAGATGGGTGATCTTGTGAGGTACTTTACAAGATACAAAATGTGAAGTGTATCAATGCTCCATGCAAGGTTTTCATATTACTAACACAGTGTACTTTTTCCTTTCTAGGTATGTGAGCTCAAAGGGAATAGATCCCACCACGCTTGAGAATGCTTGAGTTATGTCAGTGGAGGTGGTTTGTTTAGTAGAGGAGATATTTCCACGTTCTATTCTCACAAGCGAACTACATCTCATAGTGCATTTGGTGGATGAGATTGCTATATGCGGTACTGTACATGAACAATGGTTGTTCTTCCTTGAGCACTTCGTGAAGACCTTGAAGGGTTTCGTGAGACAAAATGCAAGGCCCGAAGGTAGCATAGCTGAGGGTTGGTTGATACAAGAGTCACTTGTATATATGTTTGACTTTCTTGTTGATGTGGATAGCTCTCTCCCACGACTATGGAGAGATGATGAAGACCTAAGGATGACCTCTATTGTGCCTCAAGGGAAAGGACGGAGCAAAGTAATAGACATGGAGTTGCTTAATAATATCAACCTTTATTGCATGCTTAATAGTGATGTGATGAAAAGATGGGTGACAAGATACGAGGATGCAAAGGCAAGAAGACAAGGAGAAAGGGCCCTCTTTCATACACACCACGGATATCGTGTGCCATACCCTCAGCATCTAAGAGCACTTCCAAAGGATATTCATGTGGATTGGCTACTTGACAAAATGGCGAGAGCAAAGAGCGATAAGGGATGCTTATCACAATGGAAGAATGGGAGTATGTTAGGGGATGCATGAACAAGGTTGGTATATAGAATGTTATGCATAAGTTAGGAGCTTTTAACAATTTAGATTGCTTATTTAATTGATTCTGTCTTGGTGTAGTGTACTATGTTCAATGCTATATGGTGTGAGGGCAAGCATTTTCGAACACAACAGATTGATGATAAGAGAAACACACAAGATTGCGCCATCATTGCTAGCTTTGAGGGAGCCAATGGAGCCATGGACGATTATTGTGGCATAATCCAAGATATTATTAAGCTTGAATTTCGACGCTTCTTTGTGTATGTTTTGGATGTAAAGTGGTTTAAGGACGTGGTGGAAAGAGGCCCTAATGCAACAATCAAATGCCATGCAAGTGGCTTTGTAACTATTGAATCCACAAAGTAAGAAGGACACACTAGTACTACCACAACAATGTGAACAGGTGTTATACACACATATAAAAATACTCACTTTTAAATATTTGATACCTTCGATGCAAGGAAAATAATATGATTGTATTTGTGTTTGAATAACGTTGTCTATCAACTAATGGTGGATAATAATAGGTGGTGGCATGTCCTACCTATTACACCACGTTCCAAAGTGATGTATAGTACATTTACTAATATGGAGCATATGGAGGATGATCATGGCCATGGAGGTGATGATGACCGCCGTGATACGAGAGAGGAGGATGATCCTAAGATAGGAGATACAGATATTGAGGCCATTACCCATGAGGACGAGCCTACCATTGGTGATGTTGATTTCGATGAGCATATCAGTAGCACAAGTAGTAGTGGGCTGAATGTATTTGGATCTCAACACTGGTTTGGATTTTGAAGTGAATAGTTTGGCAAGGGTTGATCTCATTGAGGATGAGATTGAATCGTAGCCCATCATTGATATTAGCAAAACTATTTTACATATTCTCTCATTCTCCTCACCTCACTTAATTTTTGTATGTGTGGGTTTGCCAAAAAGCATTGATATTTTTATTAAAATTATGTGCTTTGGTAATCATGGGCAATGTTTGGAAAGCAGTGATGTACACTTACCAGCCTGCACCAAAATCTCACTTTCTGTATTCTCTGTTTTGCGTTTATAAAGGCGTCTAAATCCGTGTCTAATTCACAGTGTAGATGCGCTAATAGACGCGCTATTAGATGCGCCTATATTTTCACTATTCTAGCAATGCCTATAGACGCACCCACTATTTTGTGCATCTATCAAGCGCGTCTATAGTTGCTTTGTCTTGTTGTGTGACCACACTTTGACTTGGCACAAGGAATTCCACTAGTATGACTACTTCTAGATTGAATGCCAAGAATAAAGTGCCCTTTTCACCATGAATGCCATCTCATTTACCATCTTGTAAAGAACCATCTTGAGCACCTTATCTGTTGCTTTGGCTTGACCGAGAGTACATTACAATTTCTTATGTTGAATCTGGAATTCTTTCATCATCATCTCAATCATGGCATTAACGAAGTGAATTCCTTGGTTTGAGATGATTTCAATGGGACATCCAAAACTATAAATGATATTATCATAGAAGAACCTTGTTGTGACTAAGATTGTGTTGCCTTGCAAGGCTTTTGCTTTAGCCCATTTGGTGACATAATTGGATTTTGTAACTTTTTCAGATGTGGTTAGTCACAAGATTTGGGGTATGGTCCTCACACCTATAGGCATAACATTTCGATGGCATATCATAGCAACCATGGGTCTATGGTTCGTACTAAATGTCGGCATACTTAAGATATTAGCCTTATGGCATAGTACGTGACTCAACCTGAGGAACCTAGCCTATACCAGAAAATTACAAGAACATGAATCCTCTAGGCACTCCTTGGTTTAGGTTACGTCAATTCTAACTAGTTAAAGTAAGATAGCATGTCTCGCACGAAGGGACGTGACGTTTGTTCGCATGATAATATATCTCCATGCACATGAGATGCATAAGATTGTCTCGTTGATACCCCATACGATCATTCCTTGCGGCCGATCTCTTTCAGATACGATCTGTTTTACATAGTATTCTCGCTTCAGGAAGCTACCTGATCTTTTTTGCATAAGATTCCCGTCTGATCATTTGCAGTAAATTGCATTTCAGGTGCAGAATCAGACTTTTTTCCTGTCGAAGGGGTACGATACCAGCTATTGAGTGATTAGTTGCCAGCCCTTATCGGAAGCTGGAGCAAGCTGGAGCCAGCAAACCACGTGAGTAGATACCATGACGGAGGTACAGACCCACCGTGGGAACGACGTTTGAGGAACGAGGCTTTAGTTAGGTCGTTCTACGGCGCCGTAGCACAGGGCGATCCGGCAAAAGCACTGCAGTTTCTCGTCCCCGAATTGGATTGGTGGTATTACGGACCGCCTCATTTGCAACATATGAAGCATGTCCTCACTGGTGAAGCAGGTTGCTGTGCCGTCCAATTTCAGATTCAAGAGATCTTTGTGAAAGACGCTACAGTCTTTGTGGAAGGCCGATCGGGAGCCACTAAGTGGGTGCACATCTGGGTTATAAAGAATGAACGCCTTACAAAGCTGAGGGAGTACGTAAATGCGTCCATAAGTGTGATCGACACTACTGCCTCAAGGTCCTCAGCTTCCGAATACCCCATTCTGTGGCGCAGCAGTTTGGCAAAACAGATCACGGATGCATTCACGCCAGGTCTCATACTCAGTCTCCATGACATACAATAACAAGCGCAGATTGCCGAAGACCATCTCTCCAGCTCTCAAGCGATTAGAGATCTTATACAATGGAGAATGTAAAATGCACCATCGTACCAGATGTCATGCTGGACGCCTTCACGCCGGATCTCATAGCAATCTCAGCGTGCTTACATTAATCCACGACAAGTCTAGCAGATTGAAAAGTCCTCTCGCCAGATCTCAAAGCATTGAGATAGAAACTAACAGGTTGCCGAACACTCCATTCTAGGTCTGCACACTGCACGATTTGTACTCGCGACGTAACAGATTGCAAACACGTCAGACCACGACGTTTCTTCTTTGCATAGAAAAAACAAGTTGAAGGTTCTTCAACGTGCCTGCCCAGACAGGGTAGGTATTGTTGTTGTTTTTTAGTTTTTGTTTTTTAAGGAGGTATTGTAGTTCGTGCCGTAAGCCTTGTGAAATGTATCCTGATTGGTCCATATCTGGTCGATTGCTGATCCATATATTGTTGTTGATGTTGTAATTAGTTGCTCCATGACATAGCTTTGCATTACATCTTGGAGTTTCTCCTTGTTAGGCAGGTACGCAGCATTGTGGGATGAAATGAAAACATAATTCTCGATAACTCTCAGGTTTGCAGGAATCCGAGTTGGGGCAAATGCTATGAGAGTTACAGTGAAGATCCAGAACTGGTGAGAAACATGACACAAATCGTAACTCGCTTGCAAGGAGAAGCATCGCCCCTTGGGTATCCTTCCTCATGACTAGCACAGTAAGTGTAAATCTACATAGTAGGAAAGCGTCTTCTATAACTCCTCGTGTTTTCTTCTCAACAAGATGGAACCAAAATTTTTCTAACAAGCATCTTGTAGGAATAAGGTGATTGCCACAACAAAGAATTTTATAGGAGATGGAGGAACCGCCCAAGGCATCGACAACAACAACACTTTGAGTAGCTACAAGAGGCTTGTGAGCATCCACATGATGCCTTTTCTGGAAGCCATAGCCAATGGAGTGGACACTATCATGGTCTCGTACCCCAGTTGGAACGTGGTGAAAGTGCACAGCAACCACTTCCTTTTGTCGCTTGTTCTCAGGAAATAGTTGGGTTTCAAGGTATAAATCAATAGAAATCGACATCGAGTAGCACTACGATTATTTGCTCTAGATGCGATGTTGATTCTGATGAGCTGAATTTTGACACATTCTGTGTACAGGGTTTTGTTATCTCAGACTTTCGTAGAATAGATATGATCACCAGGCCTCCAGATTCTAACTACAACTATTCGATCAATGCCGGCATTAAGCTTATAACAAATTATGCTTTACAAGTTAGCACGAATTCTCCCAAGGTCATGCAAAACATGGAGTCAATTTTTAAAAGAGCAAGAATCAGACTTGTTTCAAAGTATTAAAACCTTACTGCCTGTATTATGATGATCAAATGAACAAATATGATGATTTATATATTTAAGTCATTTCTCGAGAAAAAAGTGTGGAAGAAAGATTCAACTTGTTCGTCTAGGCACCTACAACAATTTCAAGCAACTTATTCTCCCCTCTTAACCAGTGTGTAGCGCATCAATCTTTGACATTCTACATAAGAGGAAGAAGCCTATGGGTGCAAGATGAAGTGTAGAGGTCAAAGTGTTTGATGAATAACTGGTTTCTGTTCAGGCCTCAATTATCACTCTTCACAAGGATGAGACATAGCCGAAGACCAAGTTTTGTAGCACTAGATTTGGATTAAACAGCGAGTCAAGCTGTGAAGAGATTAAGGAAGAAAAGCTACTATGATAATTAAATTAGCATTATGGGAAGGCATTTGAGTGTAAAGCTATTGCAGGAGCTTAGAGCAGCCAAAATTCAGGCCAAGCCTTGTAGAAACTTTTTCGCCTTTCAGCAGTTGCCCCTTTGCACTCCTTTCTGATACATTTGGCTGAAAAGGTCAATAGCCTCCTCAAGCTGCCCATGTTGAGTACACAGAGCAATCATTGTAGTCCATGAAACAATATTCTGGTCTAGAATTTTGTTCAGCATCCATATATCTGTACTGATTCCATATAGTTCTTTGTGGTCTGACAATCACTCCACCTTGACCTGCTGTCCACATGGCCAACATGACACATCAACATCTTGGGTAGCTATGGGCCACTTTTGCACTTAAATGGACATCCTGAGATGTGTTGGATAGCTTGGAGCTCTCCCCCACATGAGGAGATACAAGCTGAGTTGCAGAGGTTGAATAGATGCATGAAGGAGGCAAGATTTACAGCTGACACAAACATGGTGCTTCATGATCTTATGAGGAAGAGAGAAGATTCGCTTTGCTACCACAGCGTGAAGCTGGCCATCGGTTTTGGGCTCATTTCCGCCCCTCCAAGAACACTTATTCATATTACAAAGAACCTTAGGTGTGCTCTAACTGTCATTCTGCCACCAAATATATTTCAAAGGTGCTCAACAGAAAATAATTGTAAGGGATGCTAATTGTTTCCATCACATTGAGCATGGAGTATGTTCATGTGGTGATTATTGGTAGGATTGTTTTGATTCTTGCTCAGCAAAAGTTATTCTTGTCTTCATATGGATTGTGCCCGTGGCAATCTACTTGATGACAGGGCAGCCTTAGAGGCTCTAAACCCTCTGCCAGGGTTAGATCCAGTCAAAGGAGATGTGGCATAGTCCAGCAGCAGCAGGTGGTCCATGTGGCAGCTGCACAGGCAGCAATAATAGTTGCAGTAGTATGCAGTGGAAAGAGGGCAGTTCAGCCCCCAGGAAAGCCATGCAGGCAAGCAAAGGCTGGCAGCAATCCCCAGAGTGTTGGGCATGTGTCTATTGGTTGCCTAGATCTAGGGCAACATTTGGCTATACAAGGGCCCTCAAGCCTCATTCAGCAGCATCTTCCAGAGCAGCAATATAGCCAGCAGCTTCAATGGTCGTCAGTTTTCCCAGGCAGCCCTTGCAACCATCATAGCCTCTCCATATCACAAGGGTTCATGTGGGATCAGCAGTCCCAAGCCTTCAGGCCCTTTCAGATTCAGCCGTGAGGGGGAATCAGGAGCTATATTGTTTCGAGGGAATCCAGAGCATATCATTCTGGGGTTCCCTGGCAGAAAAGCATAGAGATAAAGTGAGCAGTCAATAGCTTTCACTCAGGAGATCCACCCTCTCCATTGAGTAACTATCATTGTGGGAAGCCTTCAGTCGTAAATCAGTGGCTTCTTGGTGATGCCAAGAATAAGGATAGTCCAATCAAATTTCCAGTCTTCTGTTGCTTTGTTGTCAGAAGAGCGGAATCTCTTCAACCAAGTACCTTCCCATGCCAAACTTTGGCTGGGGCACACTTGGTGGACCTAACTATCCCCTACAAGGCCAAGAGTCTCCTCATCTCAAGGTGATTGTGGAAGGTGACAGATGGGTCCTTTCCAAAACCCTAGGCTACAGGGACAGGTGCAACAACAGTACCTCCCAATCTGGCATTGGTGCAGACATGGGAAGAGTAGGATGTAGAAGCACTTGTAGTGCTCATTTAGACCACGAAGGACAATCTCATTCCACTAGCCCACTTGGTGACCAATGCCCATGCTATGTGGGATATTCTCAAGAGTTAGTATGAGACCGACAACTCTGAGGATCTTGAACCTTTAGACCCAACTATATGCCCTGAACTGCCCTGAAACTTAGAGAAAGTGAAGAGTTTTTCAATAAATTAATCAAGGTGGTTCGAGATTTGTTAGCCTCAGTGAGTGAAACTTGGATGCATGAAACCTTCACTTGGCTTGTACGGGGACATGATCCTTGAGGAAGAGCTTTGGATGAAGAGTATGATGGCACAAATACTGACAAAGCTCGCAATGATTAGGCAAAGGGCAAGGGTAAAGGAAAATAGGGATCTTTAGAAAAGGAGGACAGGCAAGAAGATAAATTTTCATATTCCAATTAGAAAAGCGCAAGTGCTTCTACAAAACAAGATGAGGACCCATGCCAAGGAGCATAGGAAGAAAGTAGCCAACAAACAAGAACAGCAAGGCCAAGCCCATGGAGGAGACCAAGAAACAGCAGCAATGTTGTCGTTGACAAGTTATTCCACAAATTTGTGGATCCCAGATCTTCTTTTAAAGTGTCTAGAGGAGGGAATAGGTAGTGTTCCTTTCGTTATGGAAAATGGTGAGACCAAGGTACATACTAATGGCTTCTGAGTACGTCAATTTGCCAATCAGTTTGAAGTGTCTCAATCGGCTCACAAAAAGAAGCAGAAAAAGGCTTTCTATCAGTAGCAGTTGTGTTCATCTTCGGGCAACAGCTGCAGAGGATAACACTACCATATTGCCACAATCGACCTTGACAAATGCCCTGTCAAGCACTTCCTTTCAGGTGGCCAGTCATACAGACCTCACTGTAATGTAGTTACCATTGGTCTGGTTTGACACAAAGTTGTAGAAATGCTGTCAATCTAAAGATTCCAAAAAGGTGTTTTTGTCAACATTCAATTGCAAGTATTATGACCCTTCATTTAGAAACATGGATAGCATCTCCCACCCTCCAACTTTGCATCCACCCTCTCTTTAAGAAGCTCCTAGTTGCATGCTACTTTACTAGCCTATGTCCTTTTCAGGCTCCATCTTTAATTCTGTGTACAACCATGTCATGGGCTTGCCAGCATGATCAGGAGAAGAGAAAATTAGTCCAAAAGAAACATCAGCATGCATCTTCCTTGCCTATTTTCTTTTGGTTTCTACTTTGCAATCATCTTGCAGAATGAAATGCTGAAACAATAGCATTATATACAACCATTGCTTGTGTCAATCTAGCAATTTCGTGTCATGGGCAACATAAAAAAAAGAACTTCGTACACATAGGAAGGCCACGTTCATTCCCAAACTATAAGTGGAAAATTGCAAGATTGACCTCCAATATTTGCTTCAAATGATGAACGTTTGGCATGCATGGCCTGGAATACATGCTCCCTGATACATAATCAAGGCCCAAGTGGATACAGATCACATGCATGTAAAGATACATCCACTTCATTCACTTTACCAAAGACTAACGTACTACCACATGTTTAAAGGTATTTCCATGTTAGTCATGCATATGTGGACTTCATGTTATGAAATCTTTTAATACCTTATTCGTGAGCCCAAATAGGGACAAGTCACAAGTATAAAGCAGTGTCTACTATGAACTCGCTGGGAGATGTCCATAGACATATGTCCATATTAATGTTTCTTATGGGGTGTCCATAAGGAGATTGTATTTATATCTGGCAAGATTAAAGCAGCACGATAGTGAAAAGGGAGCCATTTTGGGCTAATCCTACTCTTTTTGGCTTTCATATTTTCCCATAATGTTGTACAACTCTCTGTGTCTCCCTTGAAAAGTTATCGTATGCTTCGACAGGCTTGTAAGATTATATACTCAAAACATAGGATGTGATAAAACCTTGTACATTCAAATTTTCAGCTTTTGTGGAAATGGCCTGACATGATATAAATGGTCTAGAGTGCTGACCATCATTATGTATGGTAAGAGTAGGATCCTTGGTGATTCTCAACTGATCTAGAGCAGCCCCAACTTGCCACGTGGTAGTCGGATGTCTGCTATGTACTGCATCTATTGTGTAGGCCCTATGGCAACTTCGAATTGGCTGCCAACCTGCAGTGTTGATGAAGACTTGTATTGCTGATATCAGCCACTGTCCATGCTGATGCTAGGTGACCATGACAACTCCACACCAATTCTTTTGGATATTGAAATCCTTCTTAGCTAGTAGTAATAAAAACTGAGATCCCGAGCAATAGTGGATATTAAATATAAGACATACATAGCATGCAGCCAGGCCCGTATAGATGAAGCTTGGCTTATCCCCAGGTCCTCCACATCAGTTAATCCTTTGTTGCTTGGGATGGTACCCCTCCCCTTCCAAACCAATCCATAGTGTAGAGAGAAGTTTTAGTGCAAGCCTTTGATTTGGCATCTAGAAGTTTGTGATCAAGAGGGGCACATGCTTGATCATTGCACTCTACATCAATTGGGGCTCTTGATGTCGCCCTGTGCAAGACCTCTAAAGTACTTTTGACCCCCCTAGAACAAGAACCACCCAAGATGTTGATACGGCATGTTAGCCATTTTAACACTAATACTTAAATGAAAATTACTATATACTGAATGCAAAGCTCTATATCCCAAACTGCTCATCATTTTGAAGGATTTTTTTACAACCTTCTACTAAAGAACATAAATTTTAGAAATGAGAATAAGCTTATTTTTTAAAACAATCATACGAAATCTTAATTCTTAGAATGCCATATCCGAGACCTCGTAAAAACAGAAGAAGACATCGAATCTCTGATCAATCAATATTGCAAAGTGCACTTGCTAATTGATCAAAATTGCCACCAACTAACAAACATGATACTCCAAAAAAGCCCATTATGTGTTATTCAAAACTGTTTCATGGCTTCAACCATTCTTCATGAAGATACCAATATATATAACATAGCATGCACAAAATTACTTCAAATGATGAACGAGTTCAAGGACTTCAAAAATGCAACTCTTTCTTCTGAACAACAAGAAATTTACAAAAAGATTAATGGATCACCCAAAGGACTTCATGTCATTTGTGGTACTCCTGGTTTAGGAAAGACATTTATGATCAAGTACGTTACTTATAATTATGTAAAACAAGGAAAATCCATTGTTCTAGTAGCAACAACAGTAGCTGTTACAATGAGACTAAGTCAATTAGCAACTACTATCATCGATTTGCTCTATCAAAGAGACACGATATGTTTCGTGTCTCCTTAGCAGTGTGAGAAAAACGATACATAGAATTGCAAAAGCAGAAACCATAATAATTGATGAGATCTCAATGATGACATGCCAAAGATTGAACATAGTAATCAGACAACTGTGCCCCCCACACTATACATGTGGTTATTTGCTAAATGCAAAGTGCAAAGTGCTATGTGCAAAGATTAAATGCAAATTGTTATGCGTAAAATGCAAAGAGTTATTAACCAAATCCAATTTGCTATATGCTGAATTGGAATTTCTAAAAGCAAAGTGCTATGTGTTAAATTTAAATTGGTATTTGCTGAATTCAAATAACTTGTATTGAATGCAAATTGAAAAATGTTATATGTGCAATTCAAATAACTAAATACTATAAGCAAATCACTTTGTGCTTAAGCCATTCAACTTGCCTCTTTCTATAACATTTACGTAAATCAAAAAATTAAAATAAAACATGCTCTTCATAGTCTCAATCATCAATATAGCCACCTGCCCAGATCTAGTTTTTTGATTCAACGTTGTAGTTAATGTTGAAGTCTCCTATAGTGGACTTTGTTACTATAGAGGGTGTCATGTCCATAATTTTACTGATCGTTGTTTTCATGGCTTGTGTTCTTGTTTTTGGTGCCTTATATACGTTTGTAACAATTATGTGCTGGCCCTCTCTCATTTGGAAATGTGTCAGTAGTGCTTCGAAACCATCATCATAAAAGCCTTGGTGTTGTAGTAGTTTGTGTTGGTCTTTGTAGTATGTGGTATTCCCCTACCCTCTACTCATGCTGATGCTATGAAATCCAAGCAGCTCAGTTTCTTTTCCTTGGTTACTGTGCATTTCTTGCAAGCACAATATGTCAGCGCTAAGGATGCTTCTTGATGACAATAAATCTAATTTGTGTTTGTCTGCCGATCTCGTGTTCTGGCTTTGTAGTGTCATCTCGTTGTTTTGGGCCTCTCTGAAGTCGGTTTGTTTGCATATCCATGATTTTTCTATCTTAGTCTTTGTATTTCCTACAGTTAATGCTGGTCAACTTTGATGTTGTTATTTTGTATTTTAGAGAGGAAGTAAAGGTTCTTTGGGTTATGGACCCATGATAGAGCTGTGGAAACGAGTCCATGTGTTTTTATTCCTGAGGGATCAAATGCAAGGGATTGCATGGTGATACCTTGTGAACAATGTACTATCCTCCTGGCTGCAGCTTGGATTGGGAATTGTGTTTGTGCAATTATATTTAAATGGTTGTTGCCCACTTGGAATTCTCTTGTTATTTGGAAAATTGGTGTCCATGTTTCAAGTATGTTTTCATTGTACAACCTTGCATTTTCATATCGTGTTTTCAACCCAATAGTTTGGTCATTGAATTGTATCTAAACAAGGAATGGTTTTTTCGTTGTTTCCAATCCTTTGAATATCCCGTCGGCACTATTTACTATCCCATCATTGATGTCAAGGTTTCCAGAGCACACTTCGATAATCATATCTATTTTGAGTTGCAATTGTGTGCATGCCAACAACTATTTTCCGTGGGTGCTTGCAATTTTTTGTTGCATGTTCTCTGCTTGGTGTCTTTTGCTGTAAGAATATGTGGTTCTTCGGGCATGTTATTGAAGATCGTGAGATTGTGATTGTCTTTTGCAACATTTGTAAAAAACAAATGTGGTGTATCATTCTTATTTGGTATGTCCCTAAGGTGGTTTATATTTAGCTTGTTGATGTCCATATCCGTTTGTTCACCTCTTCGTATTCTATTAAGGATTTGTAAGAAGCACCTATTTGATTGGCGCATTGGTTCCATCAATTCGAAGTATTTTATTTGTGATCTCCACAATGATCCAAGCATTGAAGTTGTGGTGAATTGTGTAGTAATAATCCAAGAGTCCTTAACTGGGCTTACTTGGCAAAGGTCGTTGCATAATATAACATCAACTCCGCCAAATGGTTGCTGGTGGTTTTGTTTGATTTCTCGCATACGCATGTCTGCAACAGTGAATGTGTTGATCTCGACTAATGATATTTCATTGATAAGAATCATTTGTATGTCCTGGTATTGTTCAGTGAGGATTTGTTGTCTTTTAGCAGCTGAAATCCCAATGTATGAGCTTGTTAGTAAAGGCAAATGCAATGCGGCATGCAATGTGCTTCCCCCAATAGTTCTTGTTCGAGCATGACCTTCATAAACATTTTTCCTTATATGTTTGGAGTATCGTGCAAGTGATTTCAAACCCAGTCCACAAACAGGACAAGCATGGTACCCACTTGTAACAAGTCTTGCATGCGTGCATGAATGTGTTAGTATAAGACATGCGTGCGAAAGAGAGTCATAAAAGCATAATCCTATATTATACATGTAGAGACACAACCACGTACCTACGCACTCCATATCTTGGGTAGTCATGCGTGGTCCACATCAAGATACTCTTGACCAAAATATCATTGGTATGTCTAGGAGCTCTGGAAATATAAAAGACCTGCACTCCTCTCCATAATATTTGTAACTCCTCTATCAAAGGTGCCATGTACACATCCATATTTTTTGCCTTGTACTTCCCTGGCAAAGTAGTGCAAGCATGAGGTGTCCCTTTTTTTATTGTTAGCCATAATGGGATATTGTAATTCACCACGACTATGGGCCATGTCGTCCAAGATGTCGAGCATAACCCGAAAGGATTCATGCCATCCATGGCGAGTCCAAGATGTCAGCTGCATGGCTCCCTCGCAAAGTCCGGCCACTGATTGTCTATGTGCTTCCAAGCTACACAATCTGCCGGAATCCTCAATGTGTCATCAGTGGATTGATGAGATGCATGCCATGTCATCAATTCTACTATGCATTTGCATCGGAACATGTGCTGTATTCTTGCAATGATGGGAAAGTGTCTCAAGGGCTTTACCGGTATCTCCTCACCCTGCAAGTCATCTCTATATCATTGTTCCCCATATTTTGGACAACTAGCCAAATCTCCATGCTCACGATGAAAGAGAATACAGTCATTACGGCAAGCATGGATGGTATCATAATCCATACCCACTGTTGTTAGCATCTTCTTCGCTTCATCTCTTGATGCAGACATGGTATTTGGTGCACGCAACATCTTCTAGAGCAACCTATCACAATTCAAACATGCATAGGCTTCGAATAATGATGATTCGGTACACTAATCCATACATGATGATTCTCAAAACAAACAATATCCAAATAATGAGACAAATTAATGCATGAGCTAACCTCATTAAGGCCGAGACACTTGTATCCGACCACCCATACTTTACCTGCAGATTCAAGATTGAGAGACAAGCACGTAGTTTAGACATCCTAGCACCCTCGTATAACTATGTTGATTGCAACTCTCGCATTTTGACCTCAGACTCTAACATCACGTGTACATGGGATGTAGTGCCCCTAAAAATAGAATCCATCATGTCAACCATACATCCCTCGTCATCATCCGGGAGACTTTATTCTTGCTCAAAGTGTGAAGGTATATGCGTACCCTCGTCAGCCTCCTCATCCTATTTTAAGATTTTGTGTAAATATAAGATCTTGTCTCAAGGTTTCGTATCATAATGGTATCTAATATTAACCACGAACTCAAATAGCTTTGACTTATCGATAATCCATCAACACGTGCAACACCAATGGTGGGTATTGGTTCGGGCTCCTCCCCATACATCTACAAGTGGCACATGATAATATGATGTTGATGTCGTACTTCTCGCTTGTAATGAGTGCAATGATAATACAACCTCTCCGTAAGCCACTTTGTGCTCCTGGGCATTGGCGCATCATCTAACAAGCTTCCACTCGTTCCTTCCATCTACACACTTCTAAAATCATAACATAAGTTGCAAGGAAATCTATTAACAGTAATAAAATAGCCACCTATGAGCTTCTTTTTTAGCTTTTAACAATAAGTGCCTTGAAATGTCGCTATATAGTGATGATTTGCTTTGTTCCGTCGCTATATAGCAACCTTTTTAAATATAAGCATCACTATATAGCGACTTACCAGTGTTGCTATATAGCGATGCTGTGGGCTAAAACCTGAAACCCTGCAGCACGGCGCTTTCTTTAGCATCTCTATTGTGGGAAAAGCAATCTCTCCTCCCACCTTATATCCAACGACCTCGCTTTCCTCCTCTCTATTCTCCACTCCTCACGACTACTCAATCCCTCTCCTAATACTTGTGCTCCCTCTCCACCCTTCTCCCTCTTTACTTGTGTGAAAAGAAGATTTTCAAGAAGGTGAGTCTCTTTAAGCAATGTAGGTTTGTTTTTTGTGAGATTTCGTTTTGTGAGTGTTGAAGCATGTTTCTCCTTGTAGTGATAAGGCTATGTGCTAGTTTTCATGCTTGATTTTCAAGGGTTAAAGACAACTCAGGGGGGTCACTATGTATAAACCCTCTATATCACGTGCGTTCAAGGCCTATATTTAAAATCCCTTATCTGTAAATTTTTTCATTAATAAAATGTACCCCTTTTCTATACAAATCTGTAAATTTTTTCCAAAACTATTTTAAATAGTCCCTTATGTATATTTATTTCTGTAAATTTTAGAAATAAAAAATATCCTTCTGTTGAACTCACGTGATAGGGTTACATATGATGAGTGACCCCCCCGAGAAAGACAAAAAATGAGATTTTGTGAAAGAAAGAAGACTCACCTCTTCTAGTCTTTTTGGTATTTCTCTTCCTCCTTCTTCTCCTTATTTGTAGGTTTATGCTTTCTCCATGTTCTCTTATGCTTATGCTCGTCTCCTCAATCTAATCCTTTTGAGAAGTTGCTTCTTTAAACTCCTCTTTCCTCTAACTAGTTATTTGAAAAATGGTATGTTTCCTCTCTTTTGTAGGGCCACTCCACAAAACACCAAGCAGGACTATTCCAGGTAAGAAAGTGCTTCCTCTTTTTTCCTTTTGTTATTTTTTTAATTTGCATTGGTCTGCAGCTAGCGCTTAAAGCGCTAGCTGTAGTGATGGGCATAGGAAACCTCTCTTCCCATATTCCCTCTTCTTTCCCTCTCTTTTTCCCCTCTTCCCCTAGTCCCTCTTCTTTCCCTCTCTTCCTCTCTTCCTTCTCTTCCTTTTCCCTCGTCTTTATCCCTTCTTTCAATCTCTTTTTCCCCTCTTCCTCCTTTCCTTCTCTTCTTCTTTCACTCTTTCAATGGCCTGCCCCCCTCTTCCTTCTCTTATGTTTATGCTCTTTTCCCCTCTTCTTTTTTCCCTCTTTCATCCCCTCTTTCAATCTCTTTTTCTCTCTCTTTCCTCCTCTCTTTCCCCTCTCTCTTTTCCTCTCCTTTTCTCTTCTTTTCATAAGCATGTGCCTATGCATGTCCTTCTCCTTCTCCTTCTTCTTCTCTCTTCTTTCTCTTATGCTTATGCATAAGAATAGGCATATCCTTTCCTTCCCTTTCTCTTATGCTTATGCTCTTTTTCCCTCTTCCTTCTCTTATGCTTATGCTTATGCATGAGCATATGTCTCCTTATCCTCTTTTCCTCTCTCCTTCTCCTTCTCCTTCTCCTTCTTCTTTCCTTCTCTTCTTTTTTCCCTCTCCTTTTTTCCCTCTTTCATCTCCTCTTTCAATCTCTTTTCCTCTCTCTTTCCTCCTCTCTTTCCCCTCTCTCAATGTCTTTTCATAACCATATGTATTTGCCTGTCTCTTTTCCTCTGTCTTTCCTCCTCTCTTTCCCCTCTCTTATGTTTATGTATTTGCCTTCTCCTCCTTCTCCTTTCCTTCTTTCAATCTCTTTTTCCCCTCTTCCTCCTTTACTTCTCTCATGAGCATGTCTCATTTTCCTCTTTTCCTCTCTCTTTCTCCCCCTCTTCCCCCTCTTTCAATCTCTTTTCATAAGCATATGTATTTGCCTATGCTTAATCTTTCTCTCTTTTTCTTTTATGCTCATATGCTCATGCATAAGAATAAGCATATCCTTTCTCTCTTCTTTCTCTTATGCTTATGCTCTTTTTCCCTCTTCTTTCTCTTATGCTTATGCTTATGCATGAGCATATGTATCCTCCTCTTTTCCTCTCTCCTTCTCCTTCCCTTCTCTTCTTTTTTCCTCACTCTTTCTCTTCTTTTCATAAGCATATGCCTATGCCTATGCTTATGCCTATGCATATCCTTCTCCTTTCTTTCTCTTCTTTTTCTCTTCTTTTCATAAGCAAATGCCTATGCATGTCCTTCTCCTTCTTCTTCTCCTTCTCCTTTCTCTTCTTTTTTCTATGTTCTTTCTCATCTCTCTTCCTCTCTTTTTGTCTTCTTTTCATAAGCATATGCCTATGCCTATGCTTATATTTGTTTTTTGGTTTTTGTTTTTGTGTTTGTGTCTACATTAGACATGGGATCACGTCGCACATCCGACAAGTATGGAGAGCCTCGCAAGAGGAGACATCACGATCTCTATGCTCCAGAGGACTTTGATTTCTCTTAGGCGACACCTCAGGGGCCTACCCCTACGACTACCCCTGGCCCGCTACCACTGGCCCGACTCCTCTCGGATGTAGCACTGCAACTACCCCTCAGAGAACTCCTTTGCTAGCAGCCCATGGCTTTGTCAAGAGTCCCAACGAGTTTGTAGCACAGATGACCGATCAGGAGGCAGTGAGATTCTTCTCTCTGCTATCTCAGAGGACCTCAGCAATTCCCTCTCCTACATCGATGGCTGGACCTACTGCCCAGTCATCCCCTCGTGCCCCTTCGACTAAGGGGTCATCACCTGCACGTGCTTATTGTAAGGGAAGGAAGAGTAGAAGGAGCCGCTTATGTTGTGCTAACTCGAGAGATGTAGACGAGTCAGCACACTCACATCCCTATAGGTCTCCACTTGGTCTCGAGACACAGTATCAGTCAGGTAATTTGCCCTCTCCTACTCCCACTGCTACTCCTCACTCCAAAAGCGCTTGCACAGCTTCCACTGGCTCTGACTCTACCACTACCATGAGTCCTCCTTACCCAATCGAGGACCTCTCCTATCAAATCACGGCTGCCGGAGAGATAATAGAAGATAGAAAGGGCAAAGTAGTGATGGCCACCATGAGGTGGTTTGATGAGCCACCACTTCAAGAGCGGCATTGCTACTGATTGGCGGTATTAAGATGACCAAAAGAAGCAGGCGGTCATCGATGAATTAAAAGAAAAATACCTTAACCCACCAAATTGGGAGTTCAATGAGAATTACATGCGAGAGCGCATGGGTTTGGTTTTGAAGCATCGTAGATCAACCTTGCATACTTCCATCGCAAAGGGAATGGCTAAACCCAGCTGGGTAGACAAAGCTGATTGGAAGTTCTTCAAGAAGCAGAATAGGGAAGAACTTCAAGAACTTCTCCAATTATCAAATTGCTCGGTGAGAACATGCTCTTTAGAATTGAATGGCAAGTATAACAAACAAATCTCTCTGTAGTGATTGTCTGGGTCATTTTGCTTGTTGTAGTTATTGAAATGTATTACTCTCTCACTTTTTTTTTTTCTGACCTGACCTAATTGTGTATTTGGATGGGTATATATTGAAATGTATTACTCTCTCGCTTTTTTTTTTTTCTGACCTGACCTAATTGTGTATTTGGATGGGTATAATGCCAAACAATGATTTTGCAAGCATTGTTCTAGTGAGGCGTACTTTGTTATGATGTCATCAAAAAATATTTCAGTGCTTTTTGGGTGGAGGGCCTCTAGCTGTGCTTTGCGTTTTAGTAATATAACGTTCTTTGCTCTGGCATGCTTGTGTTGATGTAGACAAACTCTCTTGTTGCGCTTGTGAGGGGCAATGATAGGCACATGTACACATCTTGTTGTGCACTAATGTGTTGCTATTGTGAGTATTGCATTGCCTACTTTCCTGACACATTCATCTGCTTTTGCGTTCTCTTGGAAGCTTTGCACGATGGCATCCTTAACGGCATTGTTGGTCTCTTTATTGATTTTAGTTATGTACGATGTGCAGTACGAGGTCGCCTCGTGGGGATTCAAAATGAATTGGATGTCTGTGTTGGCTCCCCACAAATCTGTAAGCCAAGCATTGAAGTTGTTTATGTTGCAATAATGAGACCATCTTAAAATTCATAGACGACTACATCACAACTGATAGTACATGAATCAAGGCCAGCAACCAGGATTTGCAAACACACAAACATAGGAAGACATGCCAAAAAAAGAACAACTAGTGTCACTTTGGATTCCCTAAGCCACCTATGAGAAAAACAAAAATATTATCACTGATACCAGATGGGGCCGACATGACGATCCACCAAGAAAACTACAAAACAATTAAAAAAATGATTCAACAAGAAGAGCTAGATGCATGCACATTTGAAGAATTTTTTCGCATCGTGTACTTGACTGAGGAGGAGTATGAGCTCACTTTGTGTTCAAGCATATCACAATTGAGGATTTTATGAAAAGATATCCAAAAGACATCATTATTGGTGCGTCTTTTATCCAAATCAAGCCATGGTCATGCTGGTTGCCTCTGTTCTGTAATTCAATGGCAAAGAAAATGTCTTCCACGTCCTTACCCAAGACACTGTCATCCTGCCATAACATTGTCTTCAGGGCTTTGAACCTGTGCACATAATATTGCGCTGTTGTCAGAGGGTCTGACCTGAGGAGCCCCTATAGGTCTTTTTGGCTAGGTGCAGTGTTTTGGCTGTCTTCAGTTCCTCTTAATTTACAAAGTGTGGTGGTCAATGGGTCCCACCTTCTCTCTACTGCAAACAATGTGATGAAGAATGTTGGTGCCCCTAGTTGTTGCAGCATTGCAAACACATTTCGCTTTAGATACTGTTTGTAATCTGCGGATGTCTAGAGGCAGACAAAATCTCGAAATCCCATTTTTGATTGCAAAAGTCGTTCGATGTTGGTGTGTGAAGCTACTGTCTTTGCTGCGAGAGTTATCCCTTGCAGCTGGCCTTTTCTCATGCGAACCCAAGTCGAAGATAGTACTTGTTGGACCAATATTTTCATCGTTTTGAAGAACAGATTCTCTATGGACAACGCAAATCGTCGGTCTTCATTTCGTAATTCCCATTTCGCTATCTCTCGGTAGCTAGTTCGGGTTGGAGGCTTGTATGCACGGCTATGACCAAACAACAAAGTTGGAAATGCCAATTCCTCGCAATGTTCTCGTCTTTGAAGAGCCCAAGTGGTGAGAAACCTTCAGACGATGCTATGGCTATTAGATTCCTTTTAAAGTCAACAACTTGTTGGCTTGTACAGAGGCCATGGACCAATGTGTCTGTGTTAAGAGCATCTGTTCTGTCATTTTGGTCTAATGGTGTGTTTGAATGCTACATGCCATTTTCATCTCCAAGAATCCCATGAATGTGTTGGACCCAAGCAGTGTTTCTAGCATTTCCATAAGGGCACACATTGTTAATGTCAGTCGTGCCAAACCATTATGTAGTTGTGATTGTATTGCATACGTCTTTTTATAGCTACCATGACAATAGCGCTGTCATTAATGAATCTGGGTAGTACACGCTATGCCCGGTCCAAGTCTGCAAAAATGTTAACAACACTACCGTGGAGGCCTAGTTGCGCCTCGTAGGTCAGTTGCCTGATTTGGGCGAATGGAATTCTAATAGAGATTAGGCGTTCCTCGTCGATCTTGTTGAGGGCAGATGTGTGCTCTTGTGCTGTGGACATATGCATGTTTGTTTTTGAGAACCTCGGTTTTTTGTTCGCATGGAGCTGGGAGTAGCAAAGCGAACAAAACCAGGTGGTAGCCATCACCATGTCTTCATCCACATCGGCATCAGCGGTTTGTTCGTCAAAGTTACTTTTTTCCAACTTTGATTTGAATGTTAGGCAACCGCACAACATGCAAGCGTATGTTGGTGTGTCAGATTTTGTTTTGATATGTTTTTAGTGGTTTACGTCTTTGATGTTTTCGCTTTAGGTAGCTGGTCGCACTGCCTCTGGCTTCGGTACACGGTACGTCTAGTGCATTGCTTCCAGCAGGAGTTTGCTAAGGTCCTTGATTCGTGGCCTGGCTGGTAGCTTCTGCAATTGCCTGGCGATAAATCAATGTTTTGATTTTGTAAATCTTGTTGCAAATTGCTAACGTACTGTGCTTGATGTCCTCTTGTGTGCTTTCGTAAATCTTCACCACTGCGGTTGCTGCCAAGTTTGGGTTCTATGATAAGATTGTCACCAAAGTCGCCTCGTCTTCGGGCGCCCATTTCTTTTTCTTGGTGAGGAGTGGCCATATTGTTGCGGGGTTTTTTGTTCGATCCACCAAAATAATCTTCTTGTGTTCTTCCAATGGGGTGTCATCTCCCCATGTTTGGATCAAACAATGGTCATCATATACAAGGACAGAGAGAGTCACGCCGGATATGGCAATCAGTTTTGAAGGCACGGGTACACTAGTTGTTCGTTTGGTGTGACATTTTCGTGCTCCGAATGCAAAACAAAGTCTGGTACAATCCCCCTCTCCATTGTTTGGCCTTCTTCATGTTGCGAATGCATCGCAGTTTGAGGGGTTGTGGGGTTGTCGCGATTTGCTTGCATTACATCATTGAGCACCTGGTAGCTATATGCAGGACAAAGGGTAGTTAAGGCCAGAATCATGTCGGCGTTATTTGGATTTGTCTTGTTAAATGTTTCATTCCATGATACATTGTAAGGACCCAAATTGATTGATTGATTGACTCGTACTGTAAGGGTTCAAATTGATTGATTGACTCATTTTGGAACGTAAGGGGAAATTGAACTCTCTGAACAAACAGCGAGAATGCCTTCTTCGCTCGCTCCTTGAAGGTGGTGAGAAGTTTGAAAAAGAGAAATTGTAATTTGAAGAGAGCGCACTTAAAAGTATTAGTTGCAATGGATGCAACGTTTGTTGCTATCAACAATGAAAAGTGATTCAACTGAACCCTTGAACAAACTACGAGAGTTCCTTGTTCGCTCGCTCCTTGAAGGTGGTGAAAAGTTTGAAAAAGAGAAATTGTAATCTGAAGAGAGCGCACTTAAAATTATTTGTTGCAACGGATGCAACGTTTGTCGCTACCAACAATGAAATGTGATTCAACTTGAAGAAGAGCGAGTAGGAGTTTGACAAAATCCAGGCACATGATCTCCCGCCCGCGCAGGCAATGGTTATTTGTTGCGAAGAAGCAAAAAAGGATCTATAGCAAGTGCTTGAAACTGAGGACTTGTAATCTGAAGAGAGCACACTTGCAAGTGTTTGTTGGAACAGGCAAGACGTTTCTCACTATCAACGATGATACATGATTCAACTTGAAGAAGTACGAGTAGGAGTTTGATAAAATCTGGGCACATGGAGTTAAAACTGAGAAATTGTGATCTGAAGAGAGCGCAAATGCAAGTATTTGTCGCAGTGCTGTCAACAATGAGTTGTGGTTCTACCTGAAGAAGAGCGAGTAGGAGTCTGATGAGATCCAACTTGAAGAAGTGCGAGTAGGAGTTTGACAAAATCTGGGCACATGAAGTTGAAACTGAGAAATTGTGATCTGCAGAGAGCGCAAATGCAAGTATTTGTTGCAACAGCCGAGGCATTTCCTGTGGAAGTTTAGAGACCTTTCATGTCTTACAAGATATACAGAGATTGCGCGTAATAATTATTGTATTGATAGATTGAATGAGGAGATACATAGTTTGTCATGTATGACGGTTGGTATTCGGTGTGCCTCTTGGCATCACCGCTTGATTATTCTAATGCATGACCTTAATCAGGTCTTAATTCCAACACTCCCCCTTAAGACTGATAAGGTCTTTAAGAGTAATAGAGCGGAATTTTATTCAATTGAGATGCACCCCCATTTGTGGTGCTTCGCAGTCTATTCTATATGCTATATGTTTATACAATATGCTATGCAATTAACCAGGATCAAGTGTTGCTTGAATAACGAGCAACATGATTAGCTTGGTTCTCAGCTTCCTTGTAGGCACTCGTGGATCGTCCATGTCTGATATCTTCACTTCTCGAGCTTGTCCACTGAATCTCCCCTGCAAGTGAGAGAACTGAAAAAATGCTACATAGGCATGAAGATTTGGAGCTGCTTCAAAATTTTCTGCAACTACGTGTATTTTGTTGTTGACTTCTGCAGCAATCTGTCCATTTGCTTTTTCTTTTGATTCGGCATGCTCATCACTGATGTCTCCTTCTTGATCCACATTTGAATCCTCGTCTCGTTCCTTAGTGCGTTGATTATCACCATCTAGCTCTTTGTGAGCTGCATCGCTGCCTGCGTGATTGATTGACATATTATGTTGATCCTCATCCTTTACATGATTTCCATGAGCAAGATCAAGATCAACGATCTCCCCGGGATGAAATGGTGTCAAGATTGTTATGCACAGACGAAGAGACGTCTTTTTCTTCAATTTGGAATTCACCCGTGGCTTTGCATGGATGAATTGAGCATCTTCATGAACTATGTATATATTTTCAAGTTCCCTAATGTAGGCATGCAAAGCTTTTGGCCAGGAATGCTTCGAATTACCACCATCAGCGAATGAAATTGCACTAAATTGGTGCCTTAAACTTGAAAGAATCATGTGCTGTTGGGAGCCGACTAATATAGTGCCCAGGGAAATTTTTGCAGGTTCGTTCTCTTCATCGTTGCCTGTCTTTGGCGGATGTCTATCTTCCTGATCATTGTTGACTTGATCGTTGTTGATTATAGCTACCTTGTGATCTCCACATGCACGGTTGATGCTTTCTTCAAAGTTTCCTCGATTGCAACTGTATTGATATGGAACGACGTTTTTTGCTTCGAGATTTCCCTTCTCACCTGGATGAAAAGGAGCGCCAGTGGTTAAGCAAAGAAATAATGAATTCTTTTTCTTTACCTCCCCATCGACTCTTCCATTTATGTCCATGGCATGAAATCCAATTTTCCATTTTTGCCATTCAGTTCAGGGTTGTTGTTATGGGATTCCTTCACCGTTGAATGTGGGCTGGCGATCTAGCGTGCCTATTAGTGCTCCTTCTACCGGTCCTTCTATCAGATCGTTGTGGTTTGGAGGGTTGATCAAGCCCTTTTTGTGCTCTGTTGTTTCAGGCAGCAGAAATGTCTTCTGCTTATGTCCTTTCTGCAGGCCGACGGGTTCTGCAGGTGTATTTTGCCCACCTTTTGGGGCTTGCAAGTCTCCAATTCCTGGCAGGAGATCATTGCCTTCTCCGATTCTAGGCTGGAGGGAGCCCCTTTGCAGGAGGATGGGATCTGCAGCATCTCCTTGAGTTTGGAGGAGGATTTGTAGGCCCTTCTTCGCACGGAGTGTGGCTGGTTTGGGCCATCCCCAGCCTGATACCATGTGGAAGTTTAGAGACCTTTCATGTCTTACAAGATACACAGAGATTGCGCGTAATAATTATTGTATTGATAGATTGAACGACGAGATACATAGTTTGTCATGTATGACGGTTGGTATTCGGTGTCCTCTTGGCATCACCGCTTGATTATTCTAATGCATGACCTTAATCAGGTCTTAATTCCAACATTTCCCACTGTCAACAATGAGACGTGGTTCTACCTGAAGAAGAGCGAGTAGGAGTTTGATGAGATCCGGGCACATGATCTCTCACCCGTGCAGGCAATGGTTGTTTGTTGCAAAGATGCCAAAAAGGACGAATAAAAAGCGCTCAGTAGAAATGTTGTTGCCATTGAACATTCACATAGGAAGATTGTATTCACAAAATTATTCACGATGGCTTTTCTATTATGAAAATGACTCTCTGTACATTACCCAAACATGGGCGAGGATGTGCCTAGAAGTAGGGAAAAGAGTAGTAGGCTGGCATATAAAGAACAAAGTGAAACCGAAAGGAAGATTGCATCCATAGATTTGTTTACAATGGTTTTCCTATTGTGAAAATGACTCTCTGTACATTACCCAAACATGGGTGAGGCTGTGCCTGCTGGAGAAACTCAAATGAGGACAGCATCAGTCCTACACACTCTGAGTGAATTTTTGTAACAAACCCTGAACTATTCCTTGTGAATTCTCCTGTTGGCCTCTTCTCTAAAAGCATAGATCGTGTGGCAACAACACTGCACAAATGAAATTCAAGAAAAGTGCAGTAAGGCCCAGGACATCATCCATATGTGGGCCTCGCAACTGCATGTCAACATGACTAGCATCTCTGAGAACAACACACCCTTTAAGATAAGGGATCTGGGAAATGGTATGAACACTGTTGCATGAGTAGCAATGTGGGCACAATGGATCTCTACTGGGTTGTTGAG